>NW_019384892.1:38361-99508 GCF_000671375.1 Centruroides sculpturatus
AACGTATAACATCTATTTATTTAGATATAATATATCTATTAACCGTAACTATCTCGTTATAATTTTCAATATTTATTTTATATTATTTACTACTGTTAAATTCTATTCCGCTTAGATTTCCAAATTGCTTCAAATACGAAAGAATCGACGATTTTTCGTGTCTTTTGCCAGCTAAATTGTCAAAGCCATTCTTATTCCCCACACTAATTTCATTTGAAAATAGTAGGCCAGCCAACAAAACAATTTTTGCATTTTTAAATTTAGTGATGTAACGAATATTCGGTTACTATTCGGTATTCGGCCTATTTTTCACTATTCGGCCGAATACCGAATACCTAAAAAACAGGAGTAAGAAATAACAAAAACATTGTAAATTAATCATTTTGGTATTTAGATTTAATGTTATTGGGTTAGTGTTGTTTGTTTATATTTATTTATAACTTATAACATGCACAAAATAAAAAAGAACATAATATTAGTCACTTGTATTCACAATTTATAATTATAAAGATCAGCACACGTACACACCTATTCGTTCGAGAATCGTCGCACATTTGAGGATCTGACCCTGCCTATCCTTCTTTTTAAGCGCTCGTCTTTGCTCTTCCCTTTCTCTTTTTTTCTATCGCTCTAGTCCACGTATGCCTATACATACATCATAATACGCCCTCACGATACTTTCGATTCGTCACTTTTCCGTCGTAGATTCCCCATTTTTCAATTACGACTTATAGCCTGGTGATAACGGAGAAAAGAGACAGATAGGACGTCGGTATAAGTCACAGTTATGATTTCACATATTCGAAACAGCTTGGTAGCCCGAACGACTCCAGGCTTTCGCCTGTGCACGCTAAGTGACTTTCATTACAAGCATTTAGCTTTCCGAAGTCTATGACAACAATTGTTTGGCATTCACGGCCGCGAATTTCGGGCCAATAAGCTGCCTCGATTTGTTCGATTGTTATCAACTCAATTTCATACAGTATTTATTTTCACATTTTCACTTTGCGGTTCTTCTCTGTTCTTCCGTTATTTATACATGTAGGTCATTTCATTGTTATCCACATTTGATATCACTTATTACATGCTGCCATGACGCTCTTGTCTGAACTGTCAAGAATTAACGCGATTGGCGAAGAGTAGTGATAGTGGGCCAATAGAGAGCAGGGTCCTTGCCATAATGCGGTTTGCGCGCCAATTTTCGTACGTGCGTTAATCAAGCCGAATAGTTTGGCCGAATATTCGGCTATTCGGCCACGCTCCTGGCCGAATATTCGGTATTCGGCCTGAGGCCGAATATACTGTAGTACCGTAGGGTACCGAAATACGTTAGCGTGGAGATTAAGAATAGAAAAGACAGTACAAATTAACAAGACACTGAACAGATTTAATTTCACGAAGATAAACATCTGAGGTTCACACACGATTTTTGTTTCGCGATGGGGCTCTCGTCACCCCTTTGGTCCGGACACAAGAATACGACGGAGTGATCCAATATAAAATCCCCGACGCGACAATTAGGAATCGCTGCAATCACACATAAATTGCCCGACGCGACAATTAGACTTAGTTTTTAATAACTCGATAATTGGACTATTCTTACGTGGAGGCTGATCTTGATACCCGCTGAATGTCTCTCTTTTAGTACGCAATTGTCCTCCTTTCACGTGGTTCTTTCTTCTTTGTTCTTCACCTTCCTTCCTCTGCCAACCCGACACGAACCCAGGTGAACCAAAGAAAAGTCCTCTATGCACGTGGTCTTTCCTTTTTATAACCCGCGCCATGTCCTGACGATGGGACATACGTCATGGCAGGGAACCAATCACGGGCTCGCACTACCACACCTCAAGAAGTGGTACGAACCTTACGGAAACAGTCTACAATTACCAATGCGCGACAAAATACAGAATATAGATACATATATATTTAATGATGACATACAAACATTTAGTGAAAAACACTACAATATGATTCGTTGCAAAACTAGTGTGTAGCAATCATTTATGTTATATAAACTTTTGTATTTGTATTGTGTAGCAACGCTTCGTATCATATAACCATTGTATTATTTTTTATAATAAATAAACGGCCATGACGTGGCGTCTTTTATCAAGCCCGCCACTTTTTGGTTCGGTATGACTTGAAACGGATCAAAGTAGTCGTGTATGATTTTTTAAACTTATTTGTAAGGTTTACTCACTATCTGTGAACACATAACTTGCAACAGTGATATATTCAACAACGTGATTATCCGTTACATTCGACTCATCTATGTAACAACTCGCTGGCCACTTTCGTCACATCGTTCGCTCCAGTAGACAATCCACAACTTCACAAGCATGGAGACGACCTTGCTTGCAGCGTTGCCAGATGTTTTTTGCCCTTGTAGCCAAATCATTTTTAAAAAGTAGCCCAAAAGTAGCCAACTGCTCGAGCAGTTGGCTACTTTTGGGCTACTTTTGTACCAGATGTTGTTTTACCTAGTACTTTTGCACTAATCTAGTGCCTTTTTACTTGTCCCAGTACCAAGATACCCAACACCATTTTCCTAGTACCATTCATGAAATCCTAATACCTTTCCTTTCAAAACATTCATTTTTTTCTATATTTCTATATTTTTTTACTTTACTTTGACAGTAAATAGATGTTTTTATTGCTTCCTCATTCAAATGCAGCAGTTGAACGTATTTTTTTGCAATTGAATTTAATGAAAACTAAACTACAAAATCGAGTTCTTACAGTACAGCGATAAATGTTAAACTTGGAAATCATCATCTGCTTCAACCATACAAAAACATTCTAGTGAAAAAGATTCTGATGAAGATGATGATCTTACCAGTGATTTTTCAACGTGATAATTTTAAATTTTAGTACTTCATGTTCATTACTTTTGTTTCAACATTTTGCTCATTTGATTGTTGTTGAGGAATAATAGCATTCTTGTAATATATGAAGTTTGTATGTTACACGTAACACTATATAAGAAGACATTTACAAGAAGCTGACATTGGCAAAAAGTTGCAATTAGCGTAACGTTATTTGTTACTAATTTTATCAAAAACAATTAAAATTTATAAAAATTAGGCCCTAGTAACCATGTTTGGTACCATTCCGTATAGCATAGCATTTGCCATTAGTCATTTTTGTTTATAGATGCATTTTCTTTTCTTATTTCTTTCTTTCTAGGATATCATTTATCTGGAATTTATAGTAAATTTTCTTTAAAAAATAAGTTATTGTAAACTAAAAAGTCTCCTGTCAAGCATGACTGAATACTTACTGGAGCTATCTTTTTAAAAAGTTTAAATTTAATTAAGTAAATTTAAAATTACGCCATTTGCCAAAATATTTAAAAATGCAACTTAATGAGGAAAATTTTCCCAAAGTATTCTCGGTCCTTTCGGAAAGAATGGCTTCAAGATAAAAATCTTAAAGGTAAGCAAGCACCTTTAAGATTTTTATCTTGAGGCCATTCTTTCCGAAAGGACCGAGAATACTTTGTCCATCTTCCATTTTAATACCAATAATAATAAATTATAAAACTTATATAAATTATACTATGTTTAAAAACAAAACGAGTAGACAGCACAACAAATATTACCGTTCTGTGCGCAAAACAAAGGATGAAATAATTTGTGTA
Source organism: Centruroides sculpturatus (assembly GCF_000671375.1). Classification (NCBI taxonomy): domain Eukaryota; kingdom Metazoa; phylum Arthropoda; class Arachnida; order Scorpiones; family Buthidae; genus Centruroides; species Centruroides sculpturatus. Next base: position 42,002 of record NW_019384892.1, read on the forward strand.
ACCAGCCCAAAATGTAGCCAAGTCAAATTTTTGTAGCCAAAAAAGTAGCCAGTGCGCCAAATACTTTTTTTAACGCCAAACTAAAAAATAAGTAGCCCAATTTGGCGCAAAGTAGCCAAATCTGGCAACGCTGCTTGCTTGTCTACTGGAGTGAACGACGGATGGAAAACGGAAGCAAAGTATCTTTATCTTTGTTAAACTTTGCAACTTTATATTTTTACAATTAAGTGTAATGAAATTAAATGTATTACCGTCGGCCACATTTTTATATTTTTTATTTTACTTAAAGTTTTGTTTGTTCAATATTTCTATTTGCAATGAACGATAGATTTACTAAAACGTAACATGTTCGATACTCGTTTAATTCTTTAGTACTTTTTAGTACTAAAACAAGAATTAAACGAGTATCGAACTTGTTACGTTTTAATAACTTTAGATCTGGCAACGCTAGACATTTGTTGAGTTCGCACCGTTACTACCAATTTTTAGTTGACTTTGATACATGAATGGCACATTATCCTGTTGGAATTGACAATTTTCTCTCCCAATAAGTGATCCAAAAGTTATTAAATTTTGATACAACAGTTCTTGATACAATGGAAACAGGGGGCCTTAAAACTGAAAACAAAAGCCGCAGTCGCTAAGTCTCTAAGTTCAAAAAATGAATTGCCTCGCCTGCGAATGACTCGCTTTGATTTAGAGAAAATTAATGCAGATACACCGAACTTTTACTAATGAAATAAGTATATGTATATATACATTACAAACTTATGTATATGTATGTAATGTAATGAAATAAGTTTGTAATGTAATGTATATGTATATATACATTACATTACAAACTTATTTCATTCATGTATATGTATATATACATTACAAACTTATTTTATTAGTAAAAGTGCATAGTTGCAAAATAATTCATTTTTATTGTTTGGCTACAAACAGTTCAAATCCGCTACTTTTGGAGCACAGCCACGCTACTTTTTAACCTTCAGATCTGGCAACGCTGAAGGAGCGTTGAAATCTCGCCGCTTTTTGTTTTCAGTTCAGTCATGTTATCACTCGGTGTTCAAAGTGTGTGATTGAAATTTTTATTTTAATTAATTTTACTTGCATGATTAAAGTGTTCTTAAACATAAATTAATTAATAAATTAGTGACTAGTTTTACGCAGTTTTTCGTCATTTGAGTAATTATCGGTGTCATATTTAACTATTCTAATGTTAGGCTTATCGAGGAACACGATATATGCAGTTGCTGGAGTATGTGGAACTCTCTTTATTGGTTACTGCATCTATTTTGACCACAAGAGACGTAGCGATCCGCTCTTCAAACAGAAATTGAGAGAAAGTAAGTTATTTGAATAGAAAGAGTTAATTTAGAATAAAAAATTGGAATTTAATGTCTATTAAAAGTTACTTGTAGTCTGGACTACGTAAATTTCCCAACAATAACTACAAAACTGAAATACAAAATTTCTTCATATACCACAATTATAATGGTAAATTCAATAAAACAAAATTCTTTTGGCCAAGTACTACTGACTAACAATTCATTGAACCCGACACTGGATTGTTTGCGAAAATTTTCATATTACACTTTGTATAAAATGATAGAGGAATTTCAGAAATTTGGAACTCCTCAATATGTCTTGAATGGGTTGTCGGAGATGAAAAAAAAACAGTTTATTACATATCTGCAGACCTATCTCTATCTATCGACATCTAGTTTGTCAAATCCACTCTGAAATTTAGCAGAAGCTCAGCTAACAAAAATGTTAGTGTAATATAAACATTATATTAGATCCTATGATTAGATCCATCAGAAAATGTCTTCAGATTGTACTGGGGCTTTAGGAAAATTGATTTTAAAAATAAAAAGTTAAAAAATTTGTTTTATTTGCTTCTTATTGTATTTATAATTGTTGACGTCATATTAATGAGCTTTTTAAAATACAGGTGTATTCCAGGTTACGACCATTTCATGATAAAACAAATCGCAGATATGACTGTCATATGATTTTTACCCTAACATGATCCAACTTGGCTATCCCACTAATATGATTTTTGGCTGTTCCGAGTGTTACAGTCTGTTTGTTTTTTGCATCATGTGTCCAGGCATCCAGGTGAAGACCAAAAATGTCTGGGGTTTAAGAAAATTTGGAAAATTGTCAATAATTAATTATTTTTTAATGATATAGCTGATTTTATACCCAATGAATAGAAACTGTGATGATTTAATTAGCAAGCCATTTATAACATTCCACAGTAGGGGTAGGATAGTCTTGAGGATAGCCTTTATTTAAGGAACTGATTTTTTTAACAAAAACCAATTTAAACTCAGCTGTTCTATCTTTTAAGAAATCCTTGAACAAGTAGAAAATATTTTGTGTTACTTTGGTCTCTGATAAATTTTAAAATTGACAATCACCATGCATTGTCAAATGCCCCTCTGATATCTAGATATATTAAGATATATTAATCTTTTCTTTTCCTTGCTGTATAGTATCACACAATTTAATAAGGGCATCTTCTACAAAACACTGGGGCGTGAAACCATATTGGTCATTGCTCAAAAACTTTCCATGAGGTGAGGTGACCTCACCTCATGGAACTTTCTTTAAATATAAAAAAAAAATATATGGGAAATGGTAGTTCATGATACAATGACTATTTGATGGAATGTATTATTTACATAACCTAGGGTAGTCTGTATTTATAAAGCTAATGTCATTTAACTGTATTATGGATAATAATAGTTAAACATTATTATTATTTTTCTAATTTAGAAAGAGCTAAATCAAGACAGCAGAAAGAACAAAGAGGAAAAAGTACCAGTAAAGTATGTTGTATCTTATTTAATTTTAAACAAATTTTTGTATATATTTCTTAATATAATATAAATTTTTCAAACAATTTAAATCTATAATTATATTTTATGAATTGATGATATTTATTTTCTGTGCCTTAATAACTTTGTCAAGCATTTCTTATTGGTCAAATGTTTGTTTCTATGGCAACTGTATTTAAATTCAAATTTTTCTTAGAAAGATCTGTTAAACTTATAATAAATTTTTCAATTCACTTATATTCAAGAAAATAAATTACTTCTGATGCTGTAGCTCTGATTAAAATTGACTGATTTCATTTCTTCTTTTATCTTAATGTTCAATATAGAAGCTTATTAGAGAGGTTGCAACTGATGTTTTCAACACAAAAATGTGTACATTGGACGTTCAGCGCTGCCTTCCTGTAATCCTAGAAGTTTGACAATGGCGTTTGAAACGTCAGTGGAATCATGTTTGACATTCCAAACGCCATTGTCAAACTTCTAGGATTACAGGAAGATGGCTCTGAAAGTCCGATGTACACGTTTTCACATTGAAAACTTTGGCTGCAACCTCTCTATTAATTGAAAACTTTCTATTCCATGTTTCTGCTTAAGTGATTTCTTAATTTATTTGATTATGTTTTTCAAAGTTGTTATTGTATGTTTGTTAACTTGTGACACTACATGAACCATCAAATTTTAATAGATTTTTCTGAGAAAAATTATAATTTGTATGTGGTTTCAGTAGAAATGTGCTTTCTAACAATGAAAAGCATGCAATTCTAGTTTTTGTCATTATTGTTCAGTAAAGTCCATAAATTTTTTACAAAAACTTAATTAATAATGAACAAACAATTATTTTTTTATTATTTGATATATCTTAATGCAATGTATTGCATTTTGCAGTGTACTTTAGTTAATTTTAAACTGGGGTATAACATTGGAAGTAGTCAAATTTCTTAAATATAAGTGGAATAGAAACCCAAAAATTATTGTAAAACTATCTCAAACAATGCATTGACAAAATTCAGTTGAAAGTAATACATGATATTTTCCTCTTCAAGTTAACTTATGAATTTTGAGAGATGGTGTATGCCCAAATTTAGACATTGAAAAAATTGGGAAAGTTAGGATTACATTACTGAAATAAGGAAAAGATTGGGAGAATGAAACAAATTAATAAAAGATGACATAGTTTATGAAAAATCCTGTGATAAAATAAATTTTATAGTTCAATGTAGCTTACATAGTTTTAAGTAAAATTCATTTATTCACATCTCTTCCTGTCATTTTAGATTGGTTACCACTAAATACAGTTGAACCTATCAATCTCGAATCTCATGGGAATGAGAAAAAAAAAATTAGCAATGAAAGCTGCATTACTTTTCTGGCTGTCATAAGTTTTAAAAATCATGTATGTTAAAAAAAATTTTATCATTATATGAACTAGCCAGTTAAATATTCAGTTTAATCAGAATATGATTTACCAATTAGTTTGCTATCATGGTCATTAGAATTTTGAATTGCATTCATACTGACTAAAATCTTTAAATATTTTTATAAATGCTATTCATCTCTTCTTTCTTAACTTTACAAAATTAATTTATGAAAGGAATAATGATTTTCAAAATTTGAGAAATAAATTTATTTAAAATTCAGATCAGATATTTTTTATTTTAAATCAGTTTATAATTTTTACATATTACTTTTCAAATATCTCACTGAATACAATATTTTTAATAGAAAACTTATTTCCATCCATTTTTATGAATATTCTAATATTTTTAAAAGATTTCACTGTGGACAGAACTAATTCACAATGTGTGTTTACACATTGTCATATCTGCATAATAATAGCTTATTTAATCAATATTTTTCTCATATATAAATATGGTTTAAATATCATAATTGAGTAAAAGCTTTATATTCATTAAAGACATAAATGGGCATATCCAGGGATGCTTATGATGCTGCAGTGACTCTTGGTACCAAATTAATCAGTTTTGTTACTTAAAAATAAATATAATAATACCTACAGCATAATTTCGATTAGATAATATTAGATAACTTAAGTAATTCTAGGATAACTGTGTCACATTCTAGGAAAAAAAAAATAGAATAAGTGTCTTGGTTTTCCCAAATTTGCCTTGAGCAGCATCCATAATCTCAAAATTTGGAATAAGCTTCTGCTTATAAATTACATCCATTTATTTTTTTTATTGTTTTTGGAATTTTAATTGCTTCAAAAATTGAAGGGGAAATATACTGCCATCTATTTATTGATATAAATGGAGTTTATTTTTGATGTATTGTTCAAGTGTAAGTATATTCAATTTTCATTTATTTTATATAGTTGACGTGAAAACTGTATATTAGTTATTAATTATAAAATAAATTTTAGTTTCCAGATTTGAAAGATTATGAAGGTGTGCAAAAATTTTTTATACAAGAAATTCAAATGGGAGAAGAGCTACTTACACAAGGTATAAATTAATATTTTTAGAATAAATATTATAATCTGTATTTCAAAATTTTTTAAATATATCAAAGCATTAGAATTGGAAATTCTGGCAATATATTTATCATCTAACGTTTTCAGTAGTAGAAATTCATATGTTTGATACTAGAATATAGTCCAAATGGCATTTGTCATAAATGTGTGACAGTGAAATAGTATACTTGAATTAATATATTCTACTATGCTGATTTATTTAAAAATGATTAGATTATAAAAGCTATCTACCATACACAGTAAATAACTATCTGACTACTTAGTTATTAGCATTATTATAGCTTGATAGATAATCTGGTAGATCCAACAGATAGATAATTATTTTGAAATATCTATCTACTATTTATTTTTTTCACTGGATAGTAATTAACATTAAAATTAAAATTCCAATATTTTTCATTGTTTTTAAAGGGAATTTTTAAAATTTTGGCAACCAAGGAGCAGCCTATAAAGAAATGTTGGTTATCAAAAGCTGTACTCTGGAACAGTGAAAGTGAATGAATAGTGACTGACAGTCTGTTTGAAGACAGTCTGTTGAAAACAGAGTATCATTAATTTACTTTCAGTGTTCCAGAATACAATTTTTCAATGATTGACCTCTCTTTGTGGGCCATCAAAATTAAAACTTACTTGTAAAATTAATAAAAAAATATCCAATTAAAAACAAAAGTTTTTTAAAATTAGGACTGGTAATGCCATAGATGTCTTCTATCATCTTCCATCATTACCACATGGGAGACTATAGAGCTTTATATCTACTAGAAATAAGCACTGGTAAATGTAGATTTTCAGCTGCTCTGGTGACAAATCTTTGTAGAATAACTTCACTCAAAATTGAAGTTATTCTACAATGTTATTCTGTCTTAAAAAATTTGATTTTTTTGACCTGTACATATCCATTCCCAATCCAGTAGAGTAGTAGTCTGACAGCTTAACTGGTCAACTATCTGATGATCTTTTCCACTCATTAGACTTTTCATCTTGCATAATGCAACTATAAAGTAAAATTTATTTAAATTAAAATAAAACATAAGGTATAGGCCTATATTAAGTAAACAGGGAATGATATCAAAACATTAAAAAAACTGTAAAGTATAAAAATTAGGCAAATTTTATTAATGATGATAAATAATACAATACAAATATTTAATGGAAACAATTAAAACTCCCACTTTCCAATTACAACACTTATAATAGGCAGATAAAGAGGCATCATACAACTAATGCCATAGAATTACATAGTTAGTGGCACTTCACCTGGAAACTGTATATATATTTCTTGAATTTTGAGTTCCATTTTCAATGTTAAATTTGTAATTCATTTCCAGACTTCATGTATTACTGCTGGTTTAAAAAATTTTCAGGAAAATAAATGTACTGTGCAATAGTATAATCAGCAAATATAGTGCTGAAAAAGTCATTTTATTTAAGCCAAATGAAAAAATAAACAAAACAGTAATATAACTTATGACAGACCTTATGACTTTATGAATTAGTTTGTACAGTGATCTTTTATCATTCTGTCTGCTTAAACATCCAGTTTGCACAGGTGCCAACTCCAGAAATTTTAAAATAATTTTTTGAATTTATTAAATTACTTAATATGTCAAATTATTCATAATAATCTTACTTTTCCAAAAGTAAAAAACTTTAATTAAATTTATTTTTTACCAAAAATAAATTTTCAAGGATAAAATGTATAAAGCCATATAATTTGCAATTATTTTATGTAAAAATTGCATTAATTTGAAAAAAAAATTTGAATCCTGACACAAAATGTACATATATTTTTGTTTATCTTTAGCTTATTTAGGTTGCTATAGTTACAATCTGAAATGCTTATTTGAAGATGTAATCCTACAAATAATTTTTAATGATACAAAACAAATTATTGAAATGTGTTTTTAACCCTTGAAAATGGATTGTTAAAGATTTGAAAATGATTTCTTTATCAGAGTTTATTTTAAATAATAATTCAAAGTATAGTTGTTATATAGTTAAAAATCATACTTTTCATTTTCTGTTTTCATGTATAGTTAGTAGTAATAATTATGTTAAAGTATGTTAAAATTGTGTTAAGAATAATTAATAATATATTCTACTATGTATATTATATTATATTCATTTTTAGAAGAGACCATCAAATTTTACAGCATAAAAATTTTTATGATTTCTAGAATATAACACAACTAATAGCAATAATGTTTATAGCTGATTTTGGCAATTTTTGGTAAAGTTTTGTGATAGAAATGTTATTTACCAAAATTATGGAATTTTCATTAATATTCATTTTAATTTTATATAATTGTTGATTGATTAGTATTTTAATTATTTAAATTCTTTCTTCCGTGAGCACTAAGAGGGCTTCTTTTAGCAAGCCCATTGTGGATTCAGTCAGGCCGGGTGGTGAGGAATGTGGCACAACATATACAGACAAACCACCATCTGAAAAATTCTTAGACTATTTTGACCCATCTGGATTCAATCCCTGGTCTTCCAAAGTGCCACCTTGACTGCTGTCATCTGGCTATCATTGATTAATATTATGTATAATTTATATGAATTTTATCCATTCAGGTAAATTGCATAACATGATGGGAATCTTATTCAGCCTTTCTGTTACAGATGTCAATTATTATTTTTAAACAAAAACAATTTTTAATAAAAAAATAATGTGTTCAATGAATTCATAAATGATAAGGAACATTTCTACAATGACAAAATTGTTGAAACAATCAATCAAATATTGGTGCTTGACATGAATAGATAACACTGAAAAATTATATTGTAGAAAAATGTGTATAGTCTAAACATTATTGTATTAAACATTTATGTTTAATCCAATAATGAATATTACATATCTTTACAAAGGCAGTGTTTCCTCTGCAACAACTGTAACAAAATTCTCAAATTAATAAAATATCAACCACCTAAATACAGGTAACCCCCATATAACACGGTAGTTACGTTCCAAAAAATTGCCGTGTTATGCGAATCCGTGTTATACGAAACAAAGAACTAATACGAAAAGGAGGGTTAGGTTCCAAAAATTAAAAAACATGCTAGTATATTTTCATAATTAAGATAAATATCTTCATTAAAATTTTTTAAGTGATACATATTAATATAAATTAAACAATGTTTTCTTCGTCATCACTAAAAACACTATTAATTAACCGAGAGCGTTTTCTTTTTGGCAAGTTATCCTTATCCTCTGAGCATTTTTCTGCATTATCTTCAGATCCATGCTTTACCTTTTGCAAAATGTATGTAATTTTAGATTGCTTGCTTCTAGTTAAAAGGTCTTTATAAATTTCCTTATATGGTGCTAAGCACTTATGAAGAATAAAGCAAGTATGGAATAAGGGAAAAACATTCGGCAACATCAGAAGCAGAAGCGTCGCGATCTGGCAACATTGAAACAAGTTTCGAGAAGGACCACGTGTATCGACAGAAGGCGAGAAGAGAAAATTTACATACTTAAGTACTAATAGTTCACGAAAATTATTATTTTCGTGAACTATTATTACTTAAGTATGTAAAAATTTATTACATTTCCTGTTGTACGAGGGTTTTACCCAATTCTTGAACCATGTCAGAGTAAATCCGTGCTATAAAAGTACCATGTTATACGGGGGATGGTACCAATTCTCGAACCGTGTTAGAGTGAATCCGTGCTATAGAAGTGTTGTGTTATACAGGGGTTACCTGTACAGTCGACCCCCTATAACACTGTTGATTTTTCCGTTTTATATGAATTCCATGTTGTACGAGTCACTTAGATTTTACAAATACGTGAGCCGTTCACAGTCCAGCACACGTATTTGTAAAATCTAAGTGACTCATACAACATGGAATTCATATAAAACAGAAAAATCAACAGTGTTATACAGGGGTCGACTGTACAACGAAACTTCTTAAGTTTAAAATTCCAGCTAATGGTGTATGCATGTGTGAGATGACAGGCTCTGTTTTGTAACTTTTACAGGAAGTCTGTTTGTGCTGTTTTGCATTTTGTGTTCTTGATATATTTAAGTATTTCAATTTTGACTACTACCACGTCATTGAAGTTTAACCATCTTCTGGATTTCAGATATTTCCACTGCAGTGTTCTTATGTTGTTTGGTGTTAAGAATAGGGCTGTTTCCCATCAAAAATCATCTTTGTGTATGTCTTCTATTCCTTCAATGAGGTTCTCATTGTCTGGATGTATGTTTCTGGTTTGACATGGGAAGAAGGCAGGGTGTACATTGATCTTAGTTCAGTAGCTTTTAATAGATGTTCTGGTAGTGAAATATTCTAACAAATCAGTTCACTCTGGTTTGCCTGTTTCTATCCTGTCCTTGAAACCACATGAACTATTGAAGTTTTTTGTGGTATTTTCTTCTAAGTGTACTGGAGACCAATTCTGCCAGTAGTACAACCCATACATTGATTTCTTGTAGCAATTTTGGGGCCTATTTATATAGGCTAAGTTATCTTCCAAAGAAAACTAGCTCATCTGATAACAAGTAGCTTTGTCTTCTAGCAATGCATATTGCCTTTGTGAGACACATCAATCTAATTCTTGTTGATAATAAGGTGCACTTCACAGGGCGGTGAATGTTGTAGATAGAAGTTAGAAATAGATTCTTGAACTTGCATTGTTTTAAAAAGATGTGCAGTATATTCAAATGACCAGCTTTTTGTAAACTTTGACTGGCATATGTGTTAATAATCTAGGCATAGTAATAAAATTAGATAAAAATGTTTTAATTCAATTTTTGGTTTGAGTGCTGTTTTTTATGGAATTGTACAACAATACTTCAGAAAATATTAGAAAATTTTAACTACTTAAAAACTGTGCTTTAAACCACAGATACTATATAGATAAAAAAGAAATCACGAGTGTTAACATATCAACAATCAACACAATGACCACTACTTAACTATATTTAACTTATAAGTAAATTTAAATTGAAATTGTATGCTATATAAAATAATAATTTAAAATTAAATATGTTATATATGAAATATAAAATAAGTACATATAAATTATTATTGATAATTGTTAATACATATATAATTATATCAAATGTAATAAAAATTTTAATTATTTTAGGAGAAATTGAAAATGGTGTTGAACATCTTAGTAATGCTGTAGCAGTATGTGGACAACCCCAGCAATTGCTTCAAGTATTACAGCAAACTCTTCCTCCACAAGTGTTCCATATGCTAATACAAAGATTACCAGCAATTAGTCAAGTAAATATTAATTATAATACTAGTTCTTATAGTAACTAAGAACATACAAATGAATTGAATTTTTATAACTAATGAGAATTTCTTGCCTAATTAGTATCACATTAAGATGTGATAACCTAGACCTAATACAGATGTGAAGTGAGATATGATGTTTTAATAAAAATGGAGTAATAGCAATAATAAATGTTCTGAATAAGATTAATTTCTATATTTCTTTTAGACAATACTTTCAACTATCATATTACTTCATTTGAAACAATGGAAAATGAATCTTTGACTATAATTATGTAAATATTTTTAACCTAATTTTTTTAAAGTTTACAATTCATTTGTTGCTGGAATAATATTAAATTATACATATTTTAAATAAAACTAATAAGAAATTAAACACACAATTGATTTATAATGATTGTAACATAATTTCTTATTTTTTATGTAGTGTTAAAAAATTAACTAATATATTAATTATGCTAATTGATATTTTTCTTATATACTTGATAAAATAACTTATATTGGATTAGATAAAAGAAAATTCTCTAATCTCTTAAATTTTTATTATGCTCATATTGCTTTAATACTTGTTTGTTTTTTATTATTATTTTATTTAGTGTATTGTATAAGAAAAATATTATAAAAGAAAGCAAATTATAGATTTATCAATGATTCATTGGATACAGTACTGATATTCAATAAAAGCTGGCAAGGGCTGCTGTTTGACTTTCCTGGCACTCAAAGAGGAGATTAATGGGACCATTAAGAAGTCTGATAATTTTCAATTATACTATAATATAAATTTAAATAGCAAAAATCTAAGAATAATAATTTTGTTGAATTATGAGAAATTTCTCTATTTAAAAAAACTAAGATACATTACATAAAATTAAAATTGCATGTAGTGTCACCTGTTCTGAGATTTTATTACAAAATCAATTTTTATATTATTAATCGTTATGAAAGGCAAAGATTTAATTCTCAGGGTAGAGATGAGTTTTAAAAAATTGTTAATGCCAATAACAAGTAAAATTTCATTCTGACTCCAATTAAGATATGACATGTCAACCCCTCTATCTCTCCACCTTCTTGAACTACCATCAAAATTTAATAGTATCAATACCCTATTTACCATACTATGCCAAGTTTCAAAATTTTTGGTTTATCCAGTTTAGATATAATGCAAAATAAATGACAAACACAATTTTGTAAGATTTTTTCTTCTGCATAAATAATGAACCAGGATCAAAATTTGACCAATCACTATACTTTCCCTGTTATATTCTGTAACAGCCAGGAAAGTAAAAATGAGTTTATTATATTATATAAGTATAAAAGACCATAAAAATATCATGATTAATAAATAGGTTGTATAATTGAAATAGATAAACTAAAGCAAATAATTCCAAATAATCAGAAATTGGTGTAACATGTAATGGAAAGTAAAGTACGTGAGAAACAAAATTATTGTAATGATGAAAATCTGATGACTGTATTATTATTACTTTTTTTTAATATTATGAAAGAGATTATTCAAAGAATTTGGAAATTTGAATTTAAACTTCTTATGAAATATGGAGAATTTTATTTTGTAATGCATTATTTATTCTGAAGAAATTTTGAAACCAAAATGAACTAAATATATATTAAATTAGAGCCGCCGCAAACTAGCGCTTTGCGAGAGCAAAACGCAAGCAAACGTGTGCTAGCACAACTGATGATATCAAAGACTCCTCCCCTTTGTTCTTGCCCCACGGTTTTTCCTTTGCTAGCGTAGCGATACGAGAGTATGCTCACTGTTGACAGAATTCAACAGCTAGAGCAGTCACGCTAACAAGAGAGAGCGGCGAAGATGGATGACTACATGAACATGTCACATTTCAAAAAAGAAATAATAGAATTTTATCGATGTACTGTACGTAAATTACATGATTAATACATTCAGTATTGAAAAGAAAATAGTATAAACGTTGTATATAAATAGTAATATATAAATAGTTTTCAGCTAGTTAAACCTAGTTAGGCTTAACTAGTAAACATGTTTTTCTCATGCTGTTTCAAAGTTCGGAATGAAAACTGACTGATTACAAGTATAGATTATAATAAAATCTTTGTTCTATAGCCAATCCACATCTGTGGAATCGAAGTCATGCGGATTACATTACATGAGCAAATGTTGTGTAGTTTGCAGCTGCTTCTTGCCCGCGTAGCTTACCTAGCAAAAATGGCTCATAGCCTCATGGGAAAAAAGGTGGGGCTTGGGAGCGTGACCGAGCATATGCTAGCTCTCGCATCCTGTGGTTTACAGCGGCTCTTAGATAACAGTTAAGATTAACTCCATTAGGCATATTGATTACATCCATCAATATTATTTTATCCATATATTTTTTTCTGTTGAGTTATATACCTGTCTCATAGTAGCTGTTAAGAGACTAATGACCTAGCTTCTGATACTCTCTAATTTATACATTGTTTTTAATTATTTATAATGTTGATGGCATCAATATATTGTGTATTTATGAGCTAATCACAAAGAAGAAAATATAGAGAAACAAGATTTTATAGAAAATATTGCCTGTAAACTGATAAAACTTTAGATTCTGATATTGATATCCCAAATATTCCTTCTGAAATATGAAGAAGGGCAAAATTTTTATTGGGAAATGAAGAACTTCAAAACATTACTCATGAAAAACTACATTGTATTCTGGGTTGATGTAATGAATGTAGTAAAACTCAATAAATCATCAAGAAAAAGTTTGGAAAATGTTCTGCAATAAGCATTCAAATAGAGCTTGAAATAAATATTTATAATAAGGGTGAAATGATAACTGTAATAAATTTCTTTACTTTTCTATTTTTCTGTTTCTTTATTTTTGCTGACAATTACTGAATACATGTAAGAAACATGTATAAATTTTCAGTTAAATAAAAAGTTCTATTTTTTGAAATTTATGAATTTTGGTATAGATTACAATAGTAATCCACACACCTATTTTTCTAACAGTAAATTACTAGAATAAAATTTTCATATAATAATTTATATTCAGTTAAATTGAAATTTTTTGTTTAATATTTATCATAGCCAGACAAAGCCATTCCTAAAATAATTTAGTTCATAAATGTTTCTGTAATATGTTTAAAATTAATATAGTTTAACAATAGAATATGATAACATTTTCAGAATTATATAAATTTGAAATGAGTAATATAGAATTATACGAATCTAACTATTGCAGTCATATAAGATTTACCTATATACTGTTACCTGTTTAAGTACCATCACTTTATTAAACTGGATATTTTAGGAAATGTCACTTAGATCCTTGTGCTCTATATTATTCAAATGTTAGCTTAATGCTTTTAACAAAAATTTAAATTTGAATTATATATATATAATAATCTACTTAAGGACAAATTGACTATAGGTATATGTCAGTAATACCAATAATTAACCAGTATTTACAAAAAAAATCAAATTTTTAATCAAAAGTTAAAATAATAATCTGAGATCTTTTGAGTTGGTTCTTTTAGATCAGGAGTGTCCAGCCTGCGGGCCACATGCGGCCCAATAAACATGTAAACAAAACCAACAAATGTTTTAATTTTTTTATTATGTATTTATTTCAACGGCATAAACTCAAAAAAGAAGTTTCATAAAGTTGTAAACCTTTATTCATATTTTATTTTTGAGTGGAAAGGAAATATTTTCAAATACTTGGATATATGTGAATGAGGAAAGATTACTAAATAAAGCTGGAGTTGTGACTCAAAGGATTATAGACCCAAATTTGGGAAAAGGAGGAAAGGTGAGAAAGGACAAAAGATAAAAAGTAGTGAGAAAGATTAAATAGACTTTCTGTTATGCAAATATTGACCCTTAATTTTTCAACTATTCTCACTTCTTTATCTTTTGTCTTTTCTCTCCTTTCTCTGCATTTGGATCTATAATAGCGAGGTTGAGGCCAAAGTTTTAAACGTGAAAACGTGTATGTCGGACATTCAGCGCTGCTTTCCTGTAAGCCTAGAAGTTTAAAAATGGTGTTTGGAGAGTCGGTGGAATCATGCTCGACATTCCAAACATCATTGTCAAACTTCTAAGCTTACAGGAAAGCGGTACTGAACGCCCAACGTACATGTTTTCGCGTTTAAAACTTCAGCCTCAACCTCGCTAATCCTTTGAGTCACAACTCCAGCTTTATTTAGTATTTCTTCCAACGTTGCAAGATTTGGCTACATTTGCACGAAATGTGGCTACTTTCTTTTTTTTTTTTTTTTTTTTTTTTTTTTTTTTTTTTTTTTTTTTTTTTTTTTTTTTTTTTTTTTTTTTTTTTTTTTTTTTTTTTTTTTTTTTTTTTTTTTTTTTTTTTTTTTTTTTTTTTTTTTTTTTTTTTTTTTTTTTTTTTTTTTTTTTTTTTTTTTTTTTTTTTTTTTTTTTTTTTTTTTTTTTTTTTTTTTTTTTTTTTTTTTTTTTTTTTTTTTTTTTTTTTTTTTTTTTTTTTTTTTTTTTTTTTTTTTTTTTTTTTTTTTTTTTTTTTTTTTTTTTTTTTTTTTTTTTTTTTTTTTTTTTTTTTTTTTTTTTTTTTTTTTTTTTTTTTTTTTTTTTTTTTTTTTTTTTTTTTTTTTTTTTTTTTTTTTTTTTTTTTTTTTTTTTTTTTTTTTTTTTTTTTTTTTTTTTTTTTTTTTTTTTTTTTTTTTTTTTTTTTTTTTTTTTTTTTTTTTTTTTTTTTNTTTGTGATAAAGATTTAATACTTATTATTATAATCTAGACATGTTAATCCTTAAATATACTTGTATATTGGTCCACAAGTATATATAATATATACTTGTGGCCCAAAACTCCTTGACTTCTTCCAATGCGGCCCAGAGAAACAAAAAGGTTGGACACCCCTGTTTTAGATAAACCTCTTTCCACTAGTTATATCAGGGCACTTACACCACACTGGACAGGAGTTTGTTTGGAAGTTCATAGGACTTCCAAATGAATACAGTAACTTTTGAACTGCTCTTCAAATGAACTGTTTCTTTTTTCTGAACTGTTTTTTTTTTTTTTTTCTGTTGCTTGTGTTGATGCTAATGACATGATGACTTTTAGTTATAAAGTCACATTTTCACAGTATTGACAGAAGTTATTGCTAAGATATTGCAATAATTCAAATTCTTTCTCTTCTCTCTATCTCCTCACCCTCCTCCTTCCCTTCCCCTCTTCCCTTCTTCCACTGGCTAAACATTTTGTGTATGGCCATTGTATTTTGTTTTAAAAAATAATTTTAAATGAATGAATAAAATTATTATTATTATTATTTATTTTTATTTTTTTTTTTAGTTAAAATTCAATTATTGTAGCCTCTTCAGTTTTTTATAAGGTGCCATTTTTATTTAAGAATTGTAAAATTAAGTGTTATGTATTGAGAACACTTTGAGAATATATATGCTTTTGGAACAAATTTTGTTGATTCTTTATTAATCTGTAATTACAGTCAAATCCTATTTTATACATTTTTTAAGGGTATTGAAAAAAATATATAAGTGAGAAAAAAAACAAATAAGTGAAACTACTTTTGAATTGCTTTCATAGTGAATGTAGTTATCACAAAAGTACTGTATGGTTCAAATTTAACACTGTACAACTGAACTGAATTTGTATGTGTAATTCTTAACAAAATAATATATAAAGGGAAAGTAAGACATTGTGAAATTAACTCATATGCTTTTAAACAAGCTTGGTCAAGCTGCTCTGATAGCATGCTCCACAAAAGCAAATCAAATATTAATTTTATTTAATATAAACTTTATAAATTCTAGGAATCAAGTAGTTGTTGCGCATGCACGAATGGATTGAACAGAACATAACACTTAGGTAACAAAATTGAAGTCATTGCGCATGCACATGGAAATCTCACAGACGGACAGCTTCGCTCAACGGACAAAAGTCCTAACACAAGCACTTCACCACTATAGTGGAACATGCTAAAATTCATAAAGTTTCTCTCCTTTCTCCAAACTCTAGTCACATGAAAGACTGAAGTCATTCTAAAGATTAACTCATACTGTACTGATAGTGAATAATGAAAAAGCTGGAAAATGATTCTATTCAATTATCAAAATTGGTTCATGCTGCAGAATGTGGAAATTTAAAATTTTCAACATGTTGGAGTGGAAGAGCAATTTGCTAAATGGGAAATTTCATTGGAAATGGTGTCATATTTCTTGTAAATAATTGTGGAGTCATAAAATTCATACCACTTATTCAAATAAGTCAAACATTGTTGCTCCAAGTATTTTTCTGCATGTTCTTTAAAAGTATTTTGATCACTAACTGTCAACTTCTTCAGACATTGCATTGCTGACTGTAAAACTTATTGTTCTTTCAGTTAGTAATTTTGTTTTGCAATTCTGTCATAGTCATCTGTAGTTCAGTGCACGTAATATAGTCACTTTCCAGTTTTTTTATAGAAACATCAAAAATTTGCATTATGTTGTGAATAAAATGGCAGAAGCAGTTCTCATCTTTAAAGGCCCTCCAAATTATTGCTGTACAATTCATCATCACCTTCATTAAGAAAATATTCTCTCAATGCCAGCCAATTCAAAAGAATTCTTTCTAAAGCTGGAAGCAAAGAGAGCCATCGTATTGGCACATGGCAGAGAATAGGTTTGTACTCTAAATGAGCGAAATCAAAGAATTCTTTAAATTTCAGTTTGTTTGGCAAACGTGGAAAAGTCACTGCAAACTTTCAATACAAACGATTCCATATCAAACTGCAATGTTTTTAATGCATATTTGTCACAATTATGTAAAATGTGGCACTTACAATTCACCTTCAAAATATTTGGATTTTCAGTCTTAAGTTTTTGAAAAACTGAGTTATGATTTCTATAGTTAACTGAAGCATTACCATAGATAGTGAAGGTACCGATTCCCATGATGACCCATTTTCCTGTAAAACTTTACAGAGCTGTGTTTTGATCGCTTCACTAGTTTCAGCAGCGTTTTGATAAAAGTCAAATAATCCTTATTTCAAACCATCTTTAACTGAAAACCATTGCATCGTAACTGGAAACATTTTAAAATTTCCTTTGTTAGAAGAATCTGTGCCAACAGAAAAATATGTTGAATCATGCAATTCAGATAGCAGTATTTCTTGCGATAGTGGGGCTATGACATTTTCACAAATAGCTGTAGCTTTAGTTTGGCCACACACTATTTTCTTTGCAACCTCTTAGTCAGGAAATAATGTAGGAAACAACTTATTTGAACAATCTTTGTTTGAGTAGCTGTGATGATGTTTAATTCCATGATACACAGATGTAACTTCTGTGGCAGTTATTTGATCTTCATGTCATGAATGTTTTTTGCAAAGAAACTAGAAATTGATGCCACAGAATACTTGTTTTTGAAAAATAACTTACATTTTTTATATTTTGAATGCACAATCGGAGCTCTTTTACCTTCATATTTAACTGAAATATCGGTCCTGCATAATTTACATTCAGCAGTAAAATTGTCTTGTTTTCTAAGCCGTGTACTAAACAGAGGATCATTCAATCAGTTTTCATCAAAGCTTGTACTATATTTGATTTTTTTTTTTTTTTTCAGTGGTGTCATTTGCATTGAGCTTTCCGAATCCGACATTATGCTATTTATGCTGTATAAATACCAAAGCAACAACAACAATACTTGCATACCTACTTACAGCGTTTACAAATATAAGTAATTATGTATTAAATTAAAATAGTTTGTGTTTTCATCTTCTGTCTCAGTCTAGCCACCAATTATGCAAATAATGATGCATGGTGGGAGAAAGCCAGGTGCGGGCAAGTGATTGGACACGTGTTGACTTGACTGACATGAAAACAGTAGTAGCTAGCAGCTATAGTGACTTGGGCTCTGGCTCAGTAGCAGCATCTGTTGGTGCAGTGGCTGTATCGATGGAGAGCAGCTGCTGAGCCAGAGCCCAAGTCACTAGCTGCTATGTCATTTTGTATGTTTTGAATGTTGGGGGAAGTAGCAGATCCAATTTTTTTTCAGTGTGAACAGCATGAAATTCCAGGAGATTTTAATAGTGTTCCTGGAGTCAGGAGACTTTAAAACTAAGAGTTTTTTTCCAGGAGAGTTGTCAACCCTACAAATGACACATGCAGAAAATGTCACATCATTCCAGAAACTATACAACATATCACTTCTGGTTGCAAGCTCTTGGCACAGATTATTTACATAGACCTAATCAAGTAGCAAATATAATATACCAAGAGCTTGCAAAGAAACACAAATGTTTAGACATCCATGAACCATACTACAAATACATTCCACAGACAGTATTGGAAAACAACAAGCACAAAATGTACTATGACAAAGCCATAATCACAGATAAAACAATTTCCCACAACAGACCAGACATCACACTCATTGACAAACACAATAAAATCACATACTTTATAGACATATCTGTTCCAAATACACACAATGTACAAACACATACACTGAAAAAAATCAGCAAGAACACAGAATGCACCCAGGAAATAAGGCATCTGTGTAGGATGGATAGGGTGCTTATTGTATCTGTCATTCACTCCTCTATGTGTGTCATACCACACACACTACACAAAAGCCTGGGAACATTACAGTTGAATAGAAACACATACATCACACTACAGAAGGCCACCATATTGAATACATGTCATATTGTTATGAAAATTCCTGAATGCAGACACACTTTTTTAATTTTTGTTTTGTTTTGGTTACTATGCCTTGATTCTGGTCCGGCAGAGTTCACAGCCACTAGTGTTAATCGAGTTTAACTCACAAAACTCAACATGATAATATTATTCAAAGATAATAGTTTTAAAATATAAATGTATGATTATTTGTTTATTTTGATGGTTGTATATTTTTGATATACAACAGTAGTATTAATTTTTTTTACAGTTTATTAATATACAAAAAAAATTTTGCAATATTAATTGAACACAGTAATTTGTGTATTGTAAATTTAGCAAAAAATCAAATAATTTCTGATTTTGAAGATAATGTAAAAAATATTATATTTAAATGTGCACAGACAATTTAGATCTGTTGTTAAATGATATTGCTCAGAAATTTAATTCAATAAAATTTTATATACAAGTCATGTATTTTTTTTTACTTACAGCGTTTGAACAGTAATTCTTTGGTTGAAGATGATGTTGAATAGCCAGATTTCTTTACAGATACAAACATGTTATTATATGTAAAATTTTATGAATTTGCCATTGTCTTTATTATTAAAACAGTGTAGTATATTAAAATATTTGAAAATAACTAATTTCTGTCTAAATAAGATAAAATACTTTATATTACAATTAATGCATAAAAGTTTTTAAAAATATATATAATCATTATTAAAAGTACCTTTTTAAGATTAGTCATTATGAAAGAAATACTGTAAATTCTCATTAAAATAAATATTAATGATAAAATTCTCAATAATCATTTTTCTTTGTTGTCTTAGATATTATATTTATATATTAACATTTAAAAATTTTTACATATTATGGAGTTATATTTCTCTTCTTAGATAAGACTAAATTCTGTATTTTCTTGATTCTAAGATTTACTATGAATTGGAAATTTAATTTTAATATTTTTTTTTATGAAGGAAAATTTTTTAAAATAATTGAGTTAAATTTCATAAATGTTAAAAAAACAATAGAAATGTCACAAAATAGGTAATGTTCAATGACTTTATTTCCATCTCTTAGTGATCAATAGGATGACTATCATGTCAAAATACTGTATAATAAAATAAAATGGAGAAGACACTGAGGTCGGCGTTACGTGTACGTTTTCTTATCGCAAGACTTTCGACGAACTTATAGTTGTCATCATTCGCACGAAGCAAATATTCGCTTAGTGAATATTTGCTTTGTGTTCTTAACGGCTTTGACAAAACTTTCAACCTAAAATTTTATGCGTTCTATTCTACATCAGATTATTTCCGTTTAATTTTTCGGTAATTCTCTGTATTCACCTGATTGTGAGGTCAGCCGATTAGGGGTGAGGTGTTCGACAGCCGAGCGGTTCTTTCAGTCGTGTGGGCGCAAACTGACTGCCTGAGACAGGTTTACCATGTAACCGTTTATTAAACATAGAAATTTTCCTTACAGATTACTTGTTAGACGAGGTAGCACCCCAAAGCGCACGGATAAAGTTCGAAATAAAGTTCGTAAAAGTTGGTTTTCGTCACTAGTGGATGGACGCTGTCGGTGAAACACTCGGTGGGCCCCGGGGCGTTGATTACGGCTTTCGGCGGCTTCTCGCGGACGAACCGACGAATCTGTCGATTGCTAGGAGCACCCAGAGAACGATGCTTCCACGATGTTCCAAAATGTCCTTTTTTTTCTAAGATCTGGAGCACGACCGTCCATGAGACGACACACTACGTATCCAAACACCAAGAACCAAAAACTACAAACCAAGAACCTTCGTCTCTTGAGTCGCACAAATTTATAGATTTTTTTACAGCAGTCGCCTCTCCATTGGTCTCTCATTGTCACCTGGTGACAATTCGAAACCTAATGGAGGGCGCGGGAGAGGTTAACATAGCGACTGAATATGATCCTCTCTCTCGTCGCGTTTTCCTCGAATTTCTCCGTTTCCATTGTTTAACTAATTTTCCGAAAAAAACCAATTGCATTGTTCAATCGAGACACCTAATCCGTTTCCTTATCGTCTGAAAAGGAGCTCGTTATTTTCAATCGAACCCATAATTCGGACCTCTCAGTCGACCCCTGTTCGGGTCCTCACATGATGACGATGACTATAAGTTCGTCGAAAGTGCTTGCAATAAGAAAACGTACATGTAACGCTGACCTCAGTGTCTTCTCCATTTTATTTTATTAGACTTTATATCCATGCTTTAATACATATACAACAACCTTTCTATGAATGCCGTATTGTAATGTTATCTTGAAAGTATTTTAAACAGTAAAAAAGAACTTTAAATTAAATGCTCATTACTAGAAAAGTTCATTTGTATTGATATGACTATTGAACAATAGCCAAAAACATCTGTTATTAGTGATAATGTATCACTTAGCCCATTTGCAATTACTTCTGATTGTTGTTTTGGCCTGAGATTGTATGCTGTTAATTCGAAGACATGTAATTAAACCATAACTGAATGAAACAATAAAACCCAATCACCATAAAACTCCAGTACAGCAAATTTATTTGCAATAACCATTTTCAATAATAATTAAAAGCTTTAATAAGGTAGTTCTAAAAGAACCTCGGATACATTGAGAATGCAGAAAAAAGAATGGAGATTTTAAAATATAGGATATTAGCAAATTTCAAACAAATACAACGTTCAAAAAATTTGTTGCAAGTCAAAAGCAAATTACAATAAAAGTAAACAAACATTGGTGATTAGGAGATCTCTTTGAACAATCTCCGAGTATTGGAAATGCTTTCAACATCTTTTGTATTTATAAATTTAGAGTAGAACAAGTAAAACTGTAAAAATAAAAATATTTTGGCTTTAGATACGCCGATTAGAAAAATCGTTATAAAAAGTTTTAATTGGCATAAATATGAGCTTTAGTTGTTGATAACATTTTGAATGAAAATCATTTGTTTTTATGCAATTTTATCTTTACAAGCATAAAAACCATAAAAGGAAATAGCTTTGAGGTACCCCCGTGAACTTTGACCTATCGACCCAGAATTTTCGCGAGCACCTCACTGATAACGAGAAAGGCTTAAGTTTAAATTTTGAGCTTTCTAGACCCAGCAGCTTTTCACTGCGAGCGTCTGCAGTGCCGGAAGAAGAAAATACAGCTTTTTGGCGATTTTTGCACATTTCAATTGCTTCTACAGTATTTCGACAACCCCTTTATAGTAAATCGAATTTTTGCACACTGCCTAAGAAAAGTATTTTTCGAACGAGATATTCGGAGTTACTTTAGTTGTTTGAGACAGAGAAATCAACCCCCGAAAATCGGCAACTCTGAATCCGCACCAAGTGAAAAAGTCTGTCAATGACTTTTTCACTTGGCGCGGAGTCACTGCGTGACACTCGATTTAATTTAAAAAATAACTTATTCTATAGGGGAGAGGAGGGAAAGAGTACGCACCCTTCTTATTATTTTTTTATTTCTCAGGTGTTTATTGTTTCATCAGAATACGTTTTTGTCTGAATATATACGATTTATACATCTTTCCATTTGGTCATGTTAGAAAGAAAAAACAAGTATAGTTTTGACAAGAAATTAAAAGAAGGTGATTGCAATGTGTACTGTTACCCTGTGTTGGAGGTTAAGAGTACGCATTAATAGCAATCACAAATAAAACCACCTGTGCCTTCATAGTCTGAACACTGCGACAGCCGGATGGCCGAGCGGTCAAGGTGGCAGCCTACCGCTTCGACTGAAATAATTAAATCCTAAATATGCGGCCGGATGGCCGAGCGGTCAAGGTGGCAGCCTACTGTTCTGGGAGACTCGGGATCGAATCCGGATAGGTCGAAAATTCCTCAGGAATTTATTCAAAAGTTCGTCGAAAGGTTCTCAGGAATCCTTAGGAATTTTTCTGGGAATGGTCCGTTCGGAAATGTCGAGCCCCGTCCCTCACCACCCGGCCGTCCCATTGTGGGCCTGGCCGAACTCGTAATGGGCTTGCAAAAAGAGGCTTTCCTAGTGCGCACAGGGTGGAAAGAGTTAAAAAAAAAAAGTACGAACACTGTTCGTGCCACCACCGTGTCCACATTTGACCCAGTCACCATCGAAAGATTGTTCGCAGTCAGGACAGAAAACCCCTTCATTATTAGGCTTATCAACTCGCAAAGTGGAAGCTTGCTGGTCTTTTTTTGCGCCAATTCTATTTTCACCTTTTTTATTTTTCAGTTTTCTCCTTTTCCTTCTGCTCTAAGATGTTCCTGAAAGAATTTCTGACTTGAGTACTGTCCGGCACTGCTGAGTACTCTTACCCTCCGAAACAAAATTCCATAAACTTGCCGATAGAGTGCAACTCCAGCCAGACACCGACACGAAAGCTACCCCATACTTTAGCTTCGATCTTTATCCCTTCAGGCACTTTGCTTTCACAATTCAAGCTATAAAACTGAGAAAGATTGTAACCTGAGTTTGCAAAGTTACTTCCGGAAATACAAAAATGTTTACTAAACTATTAATGTCCTGGTGACTCACAGACAAAGAAAAGTTGGCTCTGACACACTTTGCCATCAACAGTAAAATGTGTGCACGGGAAACTCTTCTGTTAGTGTTACCAAATTTGAGAAAAGCAATGCGAATTCTTAACCGCCCTCCCCTACTTATTGATAATACGCTTTATTGTAAAATTTTTGTTTATGCTATGTGAAATGATATGAGTATTGATAGTAAATTATTTAAACAAAGTTGACAAGAAAATACTTTATAACTATCATAATCAGTTATTTTCAAAATGAACTTTTAAATCAAAGATAACTGTTAAGATTTATAAAATTTTATCATTTTATTTTTAATAACAAAGTTCAAGTAGATAAGTTATATCAATATTTATCGTTGTTTTGTTTTTTATTCTATTAGTATTGTTTAAAATAAGATTAACTCAAACTTGTATGGTTGCTTATGATGAACAGATTGATAAAAATCTATTCTGGAATAGCGAACATTTTTATTTAATTGAATACTTCGTGGAAAATATGGTGGTTAAACCAGACATTGGTTTATTATTATTAAAGTTAATAAAGATTTATTTTAAATATTAGACAATTTAAATTAACAGATATCAAAAGATCGCCATCATTTCTTATATTGTAAAATTGCTTATTTTCAATATGAAAATAGAAAGTTTTTAAATTGCAAGCATTTTATAAATAGGACCACTTATCTTGAAAAAATGTCAAAGTTACTTAGGCTTACTTAAGGTTATAAATTACATAAAAACTTTACAGGTATCTAATGTATCTAATACAAGGCCGGCAGTAACAGATCCGGCTATTGCAGGACTGATTTTTGCTGCCAATGTAAAAAATAATTCTAACTTAACCGGTATCGGCACCCTCGGGATTTGGCATGCATGCACGTACTGAACACCTACCAAGATCGTCTCTGATTCCATCCATGAGCCACTCGTAGGAAGCAATTTTAGCTAAATGGATTGTTTTACTATTTAAAAAGTAAAGAATATTTTATGTTACTTTTATGTACTTTTCTTCACAAAATTATATTTAATTATATTTTTCTTTAAAAGTATATTCATACAATTGAAGAATATTTTGTACCAGGTATGTACCGGTACATCCACCACACAGTTTATTTCACCAAGTAAGTTATTATTATTTTATTTTTAATTGTAGCCCTTATATCGTGATTAGCGATTCAGAATGTAATAGTGATATAAAAAATACATTTAGAGAAGTCTACGGTTTTTATTGGCGTATCGAACAAACGAATACAAATGGACCGTAGACCATCAGTGGCGCGCAATTAACTGATTGCCCCTGGAAGTCGGCTTTTTACAGAAACACAACTTCCCTATCATCAAATGTCACTGCACGACACTGACGTAACCATCTTAAGTTAGTCTCGGATATTAAAAGAAAAATGGATAAAATAAAAATATTCTTTCTATAAATTAAAACCTAATTTGACATCAGTGACTCAACTCAGAGCAACTTCATAATCATACTTGTCATGTTTATAGTTACGTAACTCAAAATCGGCAAGTCCTATTCTTTGGAGGAGCCAGGGACCCTCCAAAGTCTTTAAAAGGGAAAAGAACACTAGAATCTTCTCTTAATTAAAATTTTTATATTTATATCGTGTCGTGTTTTCTATTTCTCTACTACTTATGAATTAATGGCTACCTAAGGTGGAAATGTTATTGAATTCCGCATCAAAAACATTTTTATCCGTTTATACGTTCAACTCGGCTCCCCAACGTTAAATCCTGAGCGCGCAATTGAATATTACATTAATAAATATTCCAAAACTGATTACTGATAAGTTAAAAGTTTATCGGGAGATATTAAAATAAATTATTTCGCATCAATTACATGCTCTGAAGGAGAGTATGGGCTACTTAATTTGTAGAAATTTTAGCTACTATTTGAATTTCTTGAAATCTACTCTTTCCAATTCTTCAATCTGTACTTTCTCACAGAAAGTAGTCCGTCATGCTTGACAGGAAAATTTCTAGTTATACTATGACATCGCCCAACTTTGTTCTATCACAACAGAATTGAGGCGGAGCCGGAAAGAAAGAGGTGTCACGGACTGGCGATCTTTGTACCTGACGATTGTACAGATGATCCTTGCACTTGCCGCAACGGAGGAGGCGATCTAAGAACCAAGCATTCGATGTCGATTGCTTTGTTCTTGTGTTTTGTTCGTTTTTTGCGTTCATTATCCGTTAGGCGCATAAAATTTTTTATTTAATTTTTTTTTTTGGTTCTTAAATTCTGTTAGGTATGCTGAGTCCCGTCAGGGAGCGTGGTCATTATCACTTTTACCCCACTTATCTCGAAAACGAAGTCATGAATCTGAATTTTTTTTATTACATTTTTGTATTTCTCATCTCAATTAATGGAAAATGGCAAAGTTTAATCAAAATCGATCGATCAAATTTTGAGAACGAACACAATTCTGTGAGTCACATAGAAGAGACTTCGCTAACGCTCCGCCTCAAAAATGTCTTTCTTTTGACAAAAAATGAATTTTTTTATATTTACATACGACTATTAATAAAAAATATTTTATGGAACCTTGCCTGGTGCTGTGCATAACTTAAGTTTGGTCTTTCTGATATCGACTCCCGCGTAAAACAAGACCATACTGTAATTAATTTGGATTTATTATTCTAAAGATTAAATTTTGTAATTGAGCACAGCAAATATCGGTAAACTTTTCCCTACCTATAGATTGTGGCTTATTCCTAGTTCTATTGACTAGCATTAGGGTTTCTCCCTATACAATAGTACATAGATTTCTTCATTCAAGGAATTTTCAGAAAAGGGAAATGGCATCATTCTAAGAAATACAGAAATTATTCAATAAACGTTTCTCACTATGCTATTCAGCAACATATAAGGGCGCCAAAAATCCCAAAAGTTTGGGACTCACTGCTCTAAACTATCTTGAATGCTCGATTAATTCTCTGAAGAGTCAGAAAAAGTGGGTCGGATCGAAAAATCGTGATCCGTCCCAGATATGTAGGGCCCTGTCACACCATCGAACTGCTCCATTATAGGTATGGCCGAACTCATGGTGGACTTCATATAAAGGCTTTCATGACGGAAAGAGACGGGAAAAAGAACAAAAAAGATAAAAAGAATGACAAGAAGTTACAGTGACACATTCGGTTTTGCATGAGATTGTTGTCCATTCAGAACGCTTAAATACTTTAGAAGTCTTCCTCTCTCTCTTCAACTTCCGTTCTCCAACTAATCTTCCAATTCTTCAACTTTTTGTTATATAAATGATCATCAGATGACTCGTAAGTCATTCACTCACGTGATGATTTCATCATCTTGATAGAACAGCTACGATCGACCCAATTCTAGTGTGAGCAATGATTTGGAACTTTCTGGTAAAAACAATCCGGAAAAAATTATAACCCGTCAAATAAAACATATTTCGATTAAAAATAACAAAAAATTCGCTTTACCGCAGTTTTGTTTTCTTATTAAACCCAGCAGACTACGAAGGATACCAATAAAACACACTATAAATATGCAAAATGGTCAGAGAGTCGTACACATTTCCCATAAGGAATCTCTGTCTAAGAAACCGATTTCCTCCATAAATTTTTCAAATATGCACTATGATTTAACTAAATGTCAAAACGTTTTAAATTTTGGTATGTCCATGAGTCAGTTTTAATTAAAATCTATTTTCATGTTTTATTTTATATCGTCAGAACTGCTTAGTTAAATTGAAAATTGCCAATTCAAAATAATTCTTTTCACATATAAAATTTAAAATACAAGTTATTTTCTAGATTTTATTCGGTGTTTTCTAGTCAAAGATATTTTTTAAAAGCTAAAAAAATTAAATTTTATACAGGTAACCCCCGTATAACACGGGAGTAACTCCCGTGTTATACGGGGGTTACGTTCCAGAAAATTGCATGTTATACGAAACAAAGAACTAGTGTGAAAAGGGGGGGTTAGGTTCCAAAAATTAAAAAACATGTTGTTAAATCCTTATTTAAATCGGATTTATTATTCATTTTTTTCATAGGTAAAATATTTATTTATTATTTAAGTAAATATTTTACCAGAGAATTATTCATCCTATATGATGATCTCAGTATGAGCATCATCAACTGGTAACAGTTTGTGGGTTCATTCTGTGGGTGATTAATGGTTAAATTATACAATTGGGACCCTTCTTTTGCCTCTAAAAGCTCATTTTAGAATTATAGATTCCTCCACACGATACTATCGCTAGTGCGGGCGCCGCCATCTTTCTTTCACCGTCGTTCCTAAATGCCTATAAACAGCAGCCCACTCCCTTTGCAGAGCGGCCGCTATTAAATGGATTATTTGTTGAAAGAGCATTCAAAGTAGCCACAAAACAATTAGAATGCTCGCGCGGAGTTACGCAGACGTATAAAAAAAAACGCACCCTTTATTACATTTTACGTTGTACGAGGGTTTTACCCAATTCCCGAACCGTGTTAGAGTGAACCCGTGCTATAAAAGCACCGTGTTATACGGGGAATGTTCCCAATTCTCGAACCGTGTTAGAGTGAATCCGTGCTATAGAAGTGCCGTGTTATACGGGGGATGGTACCAATTCTCGAACCGTGTTAGAGTGAATCCGTGCTATAGAAGTGCCGTGTTATACGGGGGTTACCTGTATGTGAATACGAGTATTTCGAGTTGGCAGTTGTTCAGTTTGGTCAAGCCGTTCTACAGATATAAAATATTTATAAAAACTGAAAATAAATTTGTAATTTAAAATAAAAATTGCTCATAAGCATACATACCGGTCTAAACGTAATGCAATTTTATTTATCGTAAAACAGTACACATAGTACGAATTTGGATTAATTTTGATATAAATCGATTTTTTTAGACAGATTTCCTTTGGGAGAAGGCTATCCGAACAAAAATATCTAAGATATAAAAAATTGTGCCAAGTAAAATTATTATAGTAACTCGGATAACAGTCAATTTTTTTTTCTTAGGAGTTTTTCTTTGGTAAAGATAAGCTTGGCGTTTCCAAGCGATACCCACAGTATTTTTTATTATTCTTTCCTACATTTCGCTTTGAAGCGCCAAATTATCTTTATCAAAGAAAAAAAATTCCGACTGTCATCTAAAATGTCATAATTTTTACTTGAAGCAATTTTTTTACATCTCAGATGTTTTTGTTTGGGTAAAAAAAATACAATAGTTTAAGATTATTAATAGCATTATTTTCGTTTCATGGATCATTTGGGAAAATGTAGTATGCTCCAAACGCAATTCCTACTAACATACGAAATTTCTCATGAAAAATAAACCATTCTTATTTAAAATCTCAACAAATTTGATTCGTCTATGCACTTGGTAATATCAAGTCCAATATATATTCAATTCTTGATACCATAAAAACAGATGAACTAGTTTTTTTAATGATGAGAAACTAACAATTAAGAGCATCTGAATTTCAGTTCATCTTGTCATTTTTAATTATATCACGTTATATATAATCATTTTGTTATCTAAAAAATTCTGCACTTGTTAATTTCGCATGCGATGTTACATCGTGATAATAAATGCAAATGGAATCACTAGGATTCTATAGAAAAACTAAAGTAACTATTTCAAAACTATAAAAATCTTATATCTAACAAGTAATTATTTATTGCGACATTGTCACAATGCCGGACTGCAATTTTTAATCATATTGTCGTGGGAACAAACGGCAACCAGTCGTTAGGAACACAAAGGTATTTATTAACTCAATGTACAACTCCTGCAGCTTGCAGTACGAGAACAAGACCCGCTCTCAGCCTGAGAGCTCGCTGTTATATACTACAGAGACATGGTAGAAACATGGTAATTTGTTAGTATTTACATATGTTCTCAGACCGGGAGAACACTACCCACCCACAAAAAAAAAAGAAACCTGCATCAATGAGGTTCGAACAGGAGACGTTCGCTCGATAGGCGAAGCCTCTAACATCTACCCCATGAACGACACGGTGGGAAGACCGAGCCGTGGCAATATTTTTAATGTATTTAATTTAAAATATATGCTCTCCATCTCAAATTGGTATGGTCTTGTACAGTACATCATACTTTTCCTGTTAGCAATAGATTATCTATCTATACCATTCAGGAAAAATTTTAAATTGAAATAACGTGACTTCTGGTCTATACCAGAAGTTCGTATATAGTTAATCGTGGCCTCCTGCCCCTATAGTTTCCATATCTGGTCTCAATTTTCATCCATCTAGCGCCATTCTCGAGATTAAGGAAGGACAGACAAACGGATGACAGTGGAAATTTATAGGTCTACAATTTTTTCTAATTACAGCACAATAAATTTAAATAAGAAAGCAATTACTTATTATTTAATATAAAATTAAAAATATAAAATTATTATAATTATAAATTTTTATTGCATATCAAACAGCTGTTAAAATAATTCTTTCGTTATTAAAGCACTAATCTAATAAAAAGTTACATATAAATTATCAATATGATGATAAAACAATCATCATATAGAATATCATTGAGTTATGTGATGCATTTAGATAAAATATAATAAATACATAAGTTGAATTATAGTATTTACAACTTAACTTATGTATTTAGTATATTTTACCTTTTTAATTTAGTTAAGACAGATTTAACGCTTTCAACCTCTCGCTCGCCACTAGATTCTCGTCTGCATAGTCTCACCCGGGCACGGACAGGCGAACTTTACATTCGCTTGGTGTCGATTGCTTTATTCACGTGTTTTGTTCGTCTTTGGCGCCCAATTCAATTAGGTGCGCGCAATGCTTCCCCCCCTAAATTCGGTTCGACGAGTTCAATCGCGTCAGGACATGGACACTGTCGCTTTGACCCCATATATCTCGAAAAGGAAGTCATGGACACCTATTTCTTATTATATTTTTGGATTCCTCATTGCAATTAACGGGAAAGGCTAGATTTTAAGCCGAATTTTACGCATGTATGTTCCTGGCCTTACATACGTGCATATTTTTCACTTTACGGCGTTTACCCTGAGGCCAATTTTGTGTGCCTCCCGACCCAATGTGGCCGTGGCGTGCTGTAGCATCGTCTCGCTTTCTTCTAATAGGACGATATCGTTCATCAAATCTCCAAGATGGTTCTGGTCAAACCAGTGGATTGGATGCCCCAATGCGCTCATCGGACTCTTCGCCCCGCGTATGACATAATCAAGGGCGATGAGGAAGAGGAAAGGGGACAGGACCCAACCCTGCCTTACTCCTGTCGTAATTTCAAAGAAATCCGTATGACCACCTTCAGTCTTGACACAACAACTCGAATGCAGGTGCAAGGCCTTGAAAATGGTGACAAAGTTTGTCGGTACACCATATAATCGCAAGCCGCCAGGTACTCGCAGTGAACACTGTCAAAAGCTTTCTTGAACTTAATGAAATTGATGGCCAATACTCAACGCATTGTTCGATGATATTTCGAAGGGAGAAGATCTGCTCGCTGCACGATCTTCCGCAGCAAAACCCAGCTTGCTCCTCCCGTAAGCGTTGATCGAGGGCAATCCTCCGGCGTCGAAGGAGGACCACACAAAATGCTTTACCAGGCACAGAAATGAGAATGATACCTCAACAGTCGGTACACTAGGAGATATCTCCTTTCTTAAGAATTCTGACTATATCGTCCCTTCTCAATCCTCTGGAACCTGCTCACATTGCCAGCACATGTTAAACAATAACGTTAGCTTTTCCAACATGGGTTGCCCTCCACGCTTCAAAATTTCAGCCGTAATTTCGTCCAAACCGGATGCCTTACTATTCTTTAGGCTCTTAATCACAAATTGAGAAATGCTTTTTTTTTCGTTTTAAAATCTTTTCTTGTCCTGTGGATATCAAGAATAGATTATCACATGGTATTCAAAACAGGTCCTGCCCTTCTTTTGGATATGGAGCACCTGCGTGATCTGTGTATTTGCACAAGTCTCATATCTATGTAGCATATGTATTGATAGTTACAAATGTATGAAGCTGACTCAACTCTTACAATGGTTTAGAAAGGTCCTGCGCTTGGTTTATTCTCGATCCTTGGCGTCTCGAAAAGGCCTCGTTTATGTATTTTGCACTGGCTCCCGCGAAATATGGAATCAGAGAGTGTGTCTTCCATTTTGACTTTAAGCATGTCCTTCCTCTATTTTATAATACGTTCAAAGATTATCGCCAAAATTAAGAAACTCTGTAGGCTAAAACGCAATAATTAACTTTTTCTTTTTTTTGTAATTAAAAATTAGTTTTTCATATCATTATATTTTAGTTCAAGTTTATCCAAATACAGTATCTTATTTTTTCCTTATCTGTTAATGATAATTACAATCTTTTTCATGCCAATTATGAGTTTGATCAATAAGAACTGGATGAGGGCGATGAGGAATGGTGGTCGAATATCCAGATCAACCCACCTAAAAAAATTTGAGCCAATCCGAATTCGAATTCGTGTTTTCAGCGAGATCGACTGGTATCTTTAACATTTCAGTCACCCATCTTGTATTTTATATAAACAAACAAAAATGTGCTATTAAAGCAAGTATTCCCCCATCGTTGATAATTTAATTTTTTTCCCCATTAAATCAATTTTTTAAAATGTTATTTTCACGAACATCCTGTAGAAAAAGTTATGAAATTTCTAAACAAACTTAAAATGAGGACATTCCTTTACTGTTTTTAAAAGTAAACTATATTGAATAATAGTTATTAACTAATATAAATGTAAAATCAACATTTATATTGTACAATCTAAATACCAAAGAACTTCCATTTAAATTCAATTAAGTACATAAAATTCACATTAAAAATATTAAACACGTGGCAAAAATTAAACACGTCTTTGCATCCAATCACCAGGAACAAACACAGAAAAGACTGTTCAGTTTCTTCCACGTATTTTTAATTAAAACTTTCATTTAATTCTAGATTTACCGGATGTTGTTTAATATCCTGAAATTCACTACATGGAATCGCAAAACAAAAGAATTCGAAGTAATGAAGTGAAGCAAATAGACATAAATTTCAATTTAAATACTATTTTTAATAATACGATTATTATTTACAACGAAGCGAAAATGAATAACTGAGTAATTTCATTTCTCATGCAATCATTTTGTTGTTGTAATAAATAACCTTGAAATTCTTTAAATTGACGAAGATTCATCGGCCTTCGTTCCACAATTAGAAAGCTATTGCACATCACGTGCTTTTGGTGTTAAAAATCCAAATATTTTCGATAAAATACAATACAAAGATTATCTAGAACAACTAATTATTTTAAAATATACATATTTTTTTTAATTAAAATATCCACAACACTGTAAATTAAAATAATTATTTGATTACAAAGAGATTAAAGTACAGTACAACGACTGGATCTGTCATAAGTCGTGACGTCATTCCAGGTGATAAAACAACAAAAATATAAACAGTTCGATGCGACTCGATGCTAAGAATAAAAGTTAGTGGGCAGAGGAGTGAAAATGTTGCTTCTGCTGGTTTTAATACAAATTGTTGTAGTTTCGTGTCAGCTTCTGGTTCAACCGGAGCAAGTTCATCTGAATTATGGAGGTATGTAGCCTATTAGTTACAATTGTTGACATTATAAAGGCGATATATATAACATTTAATTAAGAAGTGTTGTTACATAATAAGCCTTAATTTATCTATACATTAAACAGTTAGGTAAATACCCTATAAGTATCCTTCTTACTGTTAATAAATTTTGTAGACCTCTGTTAATAATAATCACTTAATTATGAGATTTATTGATAAAAGAATTTAACAAATCGATAGAAATAAATTAACATTGCTTAACCCATTTTTATTTAAAATAAAGTTTATTAATTAAATTAAATAATATCATTTTATACGTTGATGTCATAATAAAATTAATAATAAGAAAACACAGATATTAAATAGTGTTTATAATAATACCATTACCAACGTTTGGTTAAAACAACGGGGAAAAGGATTCCCTTTGCCTGACAATATCTCCTTATTCTTTTACATCAACCACTGTTATCATAGTCCACTTTCCCTTATTTAGTCTATCCCATCTTCCTTTCTTATCCAACACTGATGTAACAATATAGTAATATTCAGCAATTATATGAGGTCCTGCATGGAAATCAAACTTTAAGGTCCAAATGTTGACAAACGAGATAATAAAGCTCTCGTTTTTCAGAAATAAACAAAGCAAGTCTCATTTAAACAAAGTTTTTTTTTTGTTTTTTTTTTTTTTAAATTTAAAACAAAAGATAAATTGTGAGGAGAATGTCAAAGTTGGGGGAAATGTAGTTAGAAAGGAATTGGGTTTAGTCACCAGATTGACCTCTTCCGCATCCCCAAAAATTTTGAATTGTCACCAGGTGACAAGGGGAGGCCAATCAAAAAGTGGAATTGGGGAGTAAAACATATAAAAACATGCAATTCGAGAACGGGACATTCTTGAATCTTTGTTTATTGCTCCTATCACTTGGTATTTCTCTAAGCATATGCTGTTGGATTTTCATCTCCCTTGGAGTTGCATTTGCTCCCCAGGAATTGTTTTCCTGCTTCAAGAATCATCCCTACTACCAAACCATCCTTTCAAAGCTGTACAGTGCACCCCAGGGCTGGCAATCTCAAAAACATAATGAGGGACTGTGAGAAAACAGCCTAAGAAACGGACTTTATTTGGTTTCTCTCTGCAATAATTGTGGCAGCAGAGAATTAGCCCTTTTGTAAGAAAATCTTTAATAATTAATTAAACAATAAAAAGCATGGAAAACCTGTCTCAGTGAGTATTTCATGCCCACACACGATTGTCCCAATCCCTCGACTGCCTCAACAATCGCACACAGGCGGCAAACATTACAATTATGATGATTTTAAAAATCATCAAAAGCATTTGTTTTTGTTATTATATAGTAAATTGCTGGATATTACTGGTATTGTTTTGTTATTTATAATTAAATCCAGTTTTTTAAACAGTGAGTAGTTATTCAATACTGATGTTCTACTTTTTGTCCATCCAATGACCCATTTTATTGTATCTTTTAAAAAGAAATGTGCATATATTTTATTAATTACTAAAAATATTTTAAAAATTTTGTATTTTATATTTAAAGGTTGGTGTACACTTGAGTAGAATAGATGGAGTAGTAGAATCACATAGGTTTGATGCATGCACTTGGTCACATTGCATAGCAGATCAGGCAGAATTTACAGCAAAATAAAAAGTGAAAATATTCAGACAAGGTGTTTTTGTTGGTATGAGTATAAAGAATTAGTGGTCTAGATCAGGGCTTCTTAAACTATGGGTTGCGACCCCATTTGGGGTCACTTAGTGAAATCTTGGGGTCGCGAGATTTTAATGCAAAATTTTGAAAATAATTTGTGAGAGTTTGAAAATGAGTTTGAAAGTGAGGCATGCTTTGTGTCATAAATTTCGTGAGTTGCAGTGAGGCATGCTTTGTGTCATAAATTTCGTGAGTTGCAGTGAGGCATGCTTTGGGTCACTTCTGGTGCAGCGAGACAATGATTCAGCAACACTGATTGTAGTGTGAACTAGTGTAGTGTTGTCACTTTTCAGTGTATTCAGTTGTCTCTGTTCCATTGTAACACAAGAGTGAACTGTGGTAGCACACCATTATTGTTTTTGTAAATTTGTATATATCTTTATTTTATATTTTTGGGTCATGAAAAAAATCACAATCATAAATGGGGTCATGAATAAAAAAAGTTTAAGAAGCCCTGGTCTAGATTATTAGAAAAGGATGCTGAAAATTATATAATTCTTAGTAGTTTTGCACTTAATAAATTAAATCATATGCTGTGATAAGAGAAACAAGCACAATAGAAATTTTATTTTTTTGTAAGCTTTCATGACAGTGCTCTCCTAAAAAAAAGTGATGTCTGTTAATGAATGCCAAGAGATTTTGGCATCTGAGGTATTGGCCTTGTTAATTTGAAGCAGAGGGGCAGAAATGTTGCCTCCTTGAGAATGCACAATGGAATTCTTTCCATGAGACCTGTTCTTTCTATCCACCCATCCTCCTAGTCTGCACATGTCCATTAGTTATGATGCACATGGATACAATACTGGTCTTCATCCACACCCACTCACTCTATCTGTTTTCTTAAGTGTGTGCTTACCTTAAAGAGAAGGTTGAGGTTACTGCAAGGATTTCAATGTTATTGTTATGACACTTTAACTGAAAGGATCTTCAGATTTTTGGAGGGTCAAAATGGATAGTATGTTTTAATCTATAATTTTTCTTTAGGTATAATTAAGCATATTGAGTATATTTGCTGACATTCTTTTAAATAAATTATAAATGAACATACTATGATATACAAATATATACTTTTTATTTTTATACTAAGATGTACAGGTTATCATTTTAGGGCTAGAAGACATTTGTCACTATCCATTTCAGCATTTGTCAGGGAATGCTGTTTGCATTTCTCTGAACCAGTTGCCCTGCACTCACAAGAGAAAAACTGTTATGGGTACAGGGCATGAGAAAATTGCCAGCAATATTTGGCAATTAAATCTGCAAGTGCTGAATAAATTATAATCATAAATATACTTTGTTCAAATGATATGACATCAGAAGAACAGAATAAATAGAACATTCTAAATTTAAAAAATCTCGGTCAATATTTGATAAGCAATGCTTGTAATCTGAAGCAGGCCTCTGAAAGAGACTGAAAATATTTGTGATAACAAATATTCATTGCTAGAAGTGTGAGAAAGGTGTAGTGTTAGTAACTGGTTCCAGCTTCCACAAAGTGATAATTAAGTTGTTTATAAAACTGTGGAATAATCTTTTGGTTTAAAACAGAATAAGTCATTTTTACTTTTTACTTGTTTTTCTTCTGTATGAACCATGAATTTTGTTGCTTTTGGAAAGAATTGTTTCCTTTCTGGTTATTATCATGACTAACTTTGATCACTTGTAAATATTTGTGTTGATTAAAACTTTCTTCCTTAACCTTTTGCTGGTTTTGCAACTTTTTCCATGAGACTTCTCTGCATCTCAAACATGAATGTTCAATTCTCTGCTTGGGCAGTCTTCTTTTTCAAACTCTGACACCTGCCAGCTTTCTTTTTAGAAGTCTCTTATCTTTTTTTAGAAAGATCGAGTATCTGAAGTAAATTACTTACAAGGATGTACAATAGACCTTGTAGATTGAAGTGCTTCTGGCTTTTTCCTCCAAAAAAAGAAAGCAAAAATTATTTAAAATCAGCTAGAATCATGCTACTTCAAATTACATTAGTTGGTATTAAATGTTGTGTGATTCGTTTTAAAATCTGAAATATTCATTTAAAAAATATTAATTTATATTAAATAATAAAACTTTATAACATCAGAAGATATTTGTTGATTTTATCAACAAATATCTTCTGACGTTATAAAGATATTTGTTGATTTTATCAACAAATATCTATTGAATATCAAGTGATTATTGTAAACAATGATATATAAAATCAGTTGACACAATTCTTCTATTTGAAATGATATCAATTGATATTTTTTTTAATAGAAAAATGATATTGTAGTTTAAAGTATTATTTTTGTATTTTTGTCATATTTAAGATTAATGATTAGATTGCATGTTTTTGAAATTTATAATATATTATTTCAATAAATTGCCAAAAAGTCTTAAGAGCTAAAGATAATTATCTTTTAGTTATTTTAAGACTAATTCATTAATTTATATTAATAATAATAAATTATTATTAAATAATGCTTCCAATCTAAGTCATATTCTTTACTTATATATGTACTACATTGTTACAAAAAAGTTATCAAAAATAATAAATGATAAAAATATTAAAAGTAATAATAATAGATTAAATCATTCAGATCTTATAATATAGATTGAAATTTAGATCAGTAAATTGATTTAAACTTTGATAGAAAAAGGATTGATTTTTGTTTTGTTTTATAGTTTGTTTTTATTTTTTAAAATTATTTAAAAAAAAGAGAGAGATCTAAAATCAATTTTTGCATGACTATTAAAATATAATGCAGGCTTGTATTTCATTTCTTCAATTTGCATAATCATCATTTTATTTTAGCTCTTCTCTTATCAGTTAAAACTGTTGTTTTTCACTTTTATCAGAAACTAAAATCAGTTCTTATTTTTTTTTGAGTTATAGATATTTTTTTCCTGATTTTATATTTTAAAGTTTTATATCGATATAAAACTTTTTTACATGTTTACAACTGACTTTTCAATCAATTATTTTCTTAAATTTACTGTTTCACATATTTTTTTTTTGTGTTAATTTTATAGATGATGTATAGATTATAATTATAAAGACACATTTAAAGAAATTCATGATTTCATTTATGATATTGTAAATGCAATCCATAAAACAAAGTTTTTGTTTGCAGATGAAAATATTTTAAAAGGAACTATATTAAAAAGAGCTAATAAATTTTCTTTACTAATTAAAATATCAAATTTCAGTTAACTTTTTTATTGTTAATCTTTCTCTGAATTATTTAACTTATTTCAAAATTAATTTCAAACATTAATAATGTTTATAGTGTGGTACTAAAGTGAACTGAATTTTATTTTACTTCAACTGTGGATTTTACTGGAACAACTAGCACTAGATAGTTATTGAAACCACTTGTATGTTTTTTGTAAAAAATTTTTATTTTATCACATCATTTAAAATATTTAATGTCAAATACCATTTCTTCCAAATTTTATGAAAATTAATACATAAATCTTTAAAATCCAGCATTCGTTTTTTAATAAACCTTTTCAGTTGTATCTACAGGACTATTGCAGCTATTATTTTATGATTTACAATATTGGTAAATATTGATTAATCATTTTGTTTTGTAATTTGGCAATTTAACTGTGAACATTTTGTTATCAGTTACTCAGTTACCAAAAATATATTAATTTAGTTAATATACTTTTAGTACTATATATAGTCTTCTACAATTACAAAATTAGATCATATCAGTTTCATCATGTATGTTATAATTATCTTTAATAATAGTAATACTCTTAAGCAGTAATTTTTAACTAATACTTAATATATTAAGTTAATAAAAGGGCTAGAAGACATTTGTCACTATCCATTTCAGCATTTGTCAGGGAATGCTGTTTGCATTTCTCTGAACCAGTTGCCCTGCACTCACAAGAGAAAAACTGTTATGGGTACAGGGCATGAGAAAATTGCCAGCAATATTTGGCAATTAAATCTGCAAGTGCTGAATAAATTATAATCATAAATATACTTTGTTCAAATGATATGACATCAGAAGAACAGAATAAATAGAACATTCTAAATTTAAAAAATCTCGGTCAATATTTGATAAGCAATGCTTGTAATCTGAAGCAGGCCTCTGAAAGAGACTGAAAATATTTGTGATAACAAATATTCATTGTAGAAGTGTGAGAAAGGTGTAGTGTTAGTAACTGGTTCCAGCTTCCACAAAGTGATAATTAAGTTGTTTATAAAACTGTGGAATAATCTTTTGGTTTAAAACAGAATAAGTCATTTTTACTTTTTACTTGTTTTTCTTCTGTATGAACCATGAATTTTGTTGCTTTTGGAAAGAATTGTTTCCTTTCTGGTTATTATCATGACTAACTTTGATCACTTGTAAATATTTGTGTTGATTAAAACTTTCTTCCTTAACCTTTTGCTGGTTTTGCAACTTTTTCCATGAGACTTCTCTGCATCTCAAACATGAATGTTCAATTCTCTGCTTGGGCAGTCTTCTTTTTCAAACTCTGACACCTGCCAGCTTTCTTTTTAGAAGTCTCTTATCTTTTTTTAGAAAGATCGAGTATCTGAAGTAAATTACTTACAAGGATGTACAATAGACCTTGTAGATTGAAGTGCTTCTGGCTTTTTCCTCCAAAAAAAGAAAGCAAAAATTATTTAAAATCAGCTAGAATCATGCTACTTCAAATTACATTAGTTGGTATTAAATGTTGTGTGATTCGTTTTAAAATCTGAAATATTCATTTAAAAAATATTAATTTATATTAAATAATAAAACTTTATAACATCAGAAGATATTTGTTGATTTTATCAACAAATATCTTCTGACGTTATAAAGATATTTGTTGATTTTATCAACAAATATCTATTGAATATCAAGTGATTATTGTAAACAATGATATATAAAATCAGTTGACACAATTCTTCTATTTGAAATGATATCAATTGATATTTTTTTTAATAGAAAAATGATATTGTAGTTTAAAGTATTATTTTTGTATTTTTGTCATATTTAAGATTAATGATTAGATTGCATGTTTTTGAAATTTATAATATATTATTTCAATAAATTGCCAAAAAGTCTTAAGAGCTAAAGATAATTATCTTTTAGTTATTTTAAGACTAATTCATTAATTTATATTAATAATAATAAATTATTATTAAATAATGCTTCCAATCTAAGTCATATTCTTTACTTATATATGTACTACATTGTTACAAAAAAGTTATCAAAAATAATAAATGATAAAAATATTAAAAGTAATAATAATAGATTAAATCATTCAGATCTTATAATATAGATTGAAATTTAGATCAGTAAATTGATTTAAACTTTNCACTTCAATTTTGCTCTTCCAGAAGAGTTAGTCCAACTAAAAAGTGTGTGATCTAGCTAGCTACTTCAGCTCCTTGTTCAGAAAAGAAAAATATGTACTCTGATCAATTAGTCTGGCTCATTCAGAAAAATAGAGTACTTATTTAAAGCAGGGATAATAAAGGAATGTTTCAAAAATATTCAAATCCAATTGGGTCAAAATAATTTAACTACTAAACACAAATACTACAAAGAATACTACATATTTAATAAATTAAATTGATGCATTTTGTATTTAAAATAAATGAATTATAACAAAATAATGTCTGTATAACAAAACAATAAAATAGTGTCTGTGGAGAATGGATAAGGTACTTATTGTTTCAATAGTTCTTTCTTGTGGACATCATATCACATAAATTATACAAAAGTTTAGAAACAATAGAGTTTTACAACACTTATCACATAATCAGGAAATGCCTATATACACACAAATAGCACATAATCAAAGAAAAAACAATTTTCTTTTTCTGTAACTTTGCCTTGATCTTGATCCAATATAGCATTTGATACAAATATACAAGCCAAGTAGGATACACTCCACTAACACTATAAATATGCTTTATTACTACTATTAATGCAATCAAATAGCAAATATAATACACCAAGAGTTTGCAAACAAACATAGATTATTAAACACCCAAGTATCTACTACAAATATACTCCATAGGCAATATTATAAAATGAGACATATAAAATATACTATGACAGTCATAATCACAGATAAAACAGTTCATCATAATAGACACTTATTATATGAAAAATGCTCACACTGAAAAAAATCAACAAATACATGCTACTTGTCCAAGAAATAAGGTAACTGTGGAGGAGGATAGTGTATTTATTCTGCCTATTGTCTTCTCTTCCACTGGTATTTATACCACATACACTACACAAAAGTCCTAGAAACATTAAAACTTAATAAAAACATATATAATACATGACACTACAGAAAGCTTCAATATTGAACACTTGTCACATTGTTAGGAAGTTTCTAGACATAGCAATGACACAGAAGCTTAATGTAATACTTATCTGGGTAGCTATTCCTTGATACCAGTATCAGCTGAGCATATTTGCAACATGATGATGATGATGAATAAAGTCCATATCATCCCTAATAGTTCTCTCTGTCACAGGAGTTATCCCATATTTGTTACAAAAGCCTGAAGATAATAGACATTCATTCAAATTTACATAAATCTTAACAAAAAGCT
Organism: Centruroides sculpturatus; assembly: GCF_000671375.1. NCBI lineage: Eukaryota > Metazoa > Arthropoda > Arachnida > Scorpiones > Buthidae > Centruroides > Centruroides sculpturatus. The sequence goes on from NW_019384892.1 coordinate 83,623, forward strand.
AGCATTCTGGCAACTTGTCATATTGTTAGAAAATTTCTCCAAAGTAAGGTTTTGTACTGGTCTCTTGGACCTGCCTATGAGATTTGATACCAGATATAATCCAAGAATGATACAGCAAAAAATAATTATAATAATAATAATAATAACAAAACTTCATCAATCCACAATTTTGAGTGGAAGAAAACTAAAAGCAAGGCAAATAAATAAATATATATATAATGTGCTTTTGAAGTTTAAGAAAAATTGTAATGGCAGATGAATGTCTGCAACATGCAAAGTATTTTTCATGTTTATTTAAAGATACTTTGGCTAAGTTTAGATAAAGGAAAAGCTGTTTGATGAGTTTTTATAATTGTAAGTTAAAATTGGTAGATAACTTGCATCATCATCAGATAATCATACCTGTTTTCAAAAACAAATAACTCATGGTTTGTACAAAGTATTGTATTATTATAGTTTAAACTATGATATTGAAATATGACAACATAAAATTTATTGTCTGATATTTTATATCATTATTATTTTATATATGTATATTTCTTTCTTTTTACAGTTAAACCATCAGAGATGATTGTGACTTGGGTAACTATGAATTCAACAAATGATTCAATAGTAGAATATGGTGATATGAAATTAGATAAAAGAGCAAAAGGAATGATGACAAAATTTGTTGATGGTGGATCAGAAAAAAGAGTCCTTTATATTCATAGAGTTCTTCTGACTAATTTATTACCAAATCATACTTATGGTATTGTAATTTTAATTAAAATTATTTATTTAAATAATAATCTTAATAAAATTTGCTGTAATAAACATTCTGAAAACCATATGCAATATTTCATTAGTTCAACAATTAGTGACATTGTTATTTTTATATAATTTTATAAAAAATATTTTAAAGTTGTTTACAGGTTGCTATGTAATTAAATTCATCAACAGTTTTGAGAATGAAAAACTCCAATTAAGAATAATTTATAATTTGATGGGAAATAAGTTAGTTAAAATTTAAATTGTAAGTTTCAAAGTTCCAATAAAAACACTATCAGGTTAACCAAAATTTTTTTATCTGTTACTAGAGTAATTAACTATGTATATAATCTTCATAATAAAAAGGTAATAAAATTACATGTAACAAGTGTGAAGAAACCAACCATTAATAGGTAAATAATAAAAACAGTGGAAGTTGTAATGATTTATTAAGATTAATATTCATCACTTATTCTTAAGAGAAATTATATTAGAAGCAAGCATAAATTTTTTGAAAATAATTACTGTAATTTTATGTATAAAACCTATACTGGCTACAAACTGAATACTTAAAACAACAACCAAATAGCAAATGCTTGTGTACAAACACAAATGACAATACACCCAGCAACCATGCTGTGTATACCTCAGATGATCATAGAAAACAACAGATTAAGTATACTATGACTGTGCCACAATCACAGAAAAACAATCCATCACAAGAAAAAACAATCCATCAGATCAGATATCAGACTCATTATAGACATACCTGTATCAAACATCCATAACATAAAAAATGCATATACTGAAAAAATTGGTAATCAGAACCAGGGCTGCAGAGTCAGTAAAAAACACTCTACTCAGACTCCCAACTCTGGTAAAATCAAATACCAAGTCATTTTATGGGGGGCAGAGGCATTCATAGGGGGTACCCTACTTTGAGCTCTGAAAGGAGCTAGGGGCATTTACCTAAATACTTTTATAGTTAGTATTTTTAATATTTAACTTACATTAATATTTATTTGTATAAAAAATTAATTTTTAACAAATATTTAATAAGAGGATAAAATTNATATTATATTACTTTTTTTAGCCCAATATAATTTGGCTATTATGTGGCTTCAAAAATGTAAGCTCTATTTTAAAAATTTCTCTTAGAATCCAAACATTTTTAGGTCTTCAATAGAACAAGTTCATTTCTGAAGCTTAACCTTGAGATTGAAAATGTGACTGTTTTGAAAGTTACAATGTCAATGTTCAGGTGCTTTTAAAGTTGCATTCTGTGATCATGGAATTATTTTTTCAAATTAAATAATTTAAGAATTTTCTTAACTGATATTAATTTGAATTCATACTAATTTGATTTCTGCATACAAAATGTAATAATAAAATTTTTAGCTTCTTTGATTCAGTTATATTTTCCTCCTCCCTCTTCCACTATGTGGGCAATAAGAGAGCCTTTTTATTCATATTCATCCTGGGTTCAGACAGACCCTCAGTGGTGGTCAGGTAGTGAGAGATGGGGCTCAACATCTGGGACAGACAAGCAGTCTGTTCCAAATATGCTGATTTAAATTTCTGGGCAGTTGCTTGCCTGGATTCTGTTCTGGATCTCCCAAAGCTGTAAATTTGACACTAACTGCTTTGGGCATCTGACCATCAAGTATACCTGATGACATAGTTATTTGAAATCCGTAGAGATTCATATGAACCAATCAATATATTTCATATAAAATCTGTTTAGAAGCTTTGAACTCAAGTAAAATTGTATTTAATTTTAAATCTTATAGAACTCTGTATAGAAGTGGCATTCATTTTTTTCTTTTTAAACCAAAGAAAATTTATTGCAAGATAACATTTTTGTTTGGTATAAGGTTATGTCAATGCTTCTGTTTTTAATTTATGGAAGTAATTTCAATTATTTCTCTTCTGAAAGTTAAATTTTCAAAACTGCAATTGGTGGTGGTGTGTAAGGAAGGCAGTTGATGATATGAGATCTACATGTTGACTTCAGACTATATCCCTTAAAATGGTAATATATTAAATCTATTACTATAACAGCTTTTGCAATTGCTCGATTAATTGAATATATTCTTTCAGTTTTGCTTCTTATTCAGAATAATCAATTTTTTTTTATTGTTAATGTTTTGTGTCTTTAACAAATTGTATTTAATAATATATAACTGTGTCTTTAACTGTGTCTTTAACAAATTGTATTTAATAATATATATCACTAATTAATTTATTCTATAGAATATTTTATGTATTATTATAAAAATTTTTTTATTTATATGCCCAGATATTATTTAAGCATAATTAATTCTAAATCAAACCTGAAATAGAAAAATAAAACAATACTAAAACTGTAATTGCTTTGAGTTTCACATACTTTTAAAAAAATATATGGCTGTTTTACTTCCAGTGGACATCATTATATTCCTTTGTAGTATCTTCTTCACACAAACAAATTGGGCTGCACAGTAGAAATTTATAAGGTCTACAATTTTTTAAATTGTAGACCTTATAAATTTAAAAAATTCCTATAAATTCCTACTGTCATCCATCTGTTTGTCTCTATCTTCCCTTAATCTTGAGAATGGAGTTAGACAGATGAAAGCTGAGACCAGATGTGGAAAAAATAGGGGCAGGAGACTCTGATTAACTATATACAAACTTCTGGTGAAAACCAAAAGTCACATTATTTCAATTCAAAAATTCTCCCCTGAAAGGAGTTGGATAGATACCAGCACAACTCTATTGCTATCAGAAAAGTATGATGCACAAGGGCAAGACACTACTAATTTGAGGTGGAGACACAACTCTCTTTGAAATTGAGTAGTCCTAGTCTGATTCTTATGACATTGGAATTATTAGTATAAGGGAGATGGCAAAATTTGTTTAAAAGGAAGTAAACTTTGTGTATATCTTTAATAACCTTGTTTACTAAGGAAGGATATGCCATTGCCAAGATTGGTAAGCAGTAATCTATTAAAGATTGGAAATTTGTAAAAAAATATCTTCTTAGCACAGTTTTTGATGATGTGGGTTTACAGAAGTGCCATAAAATTCCCCGGTGAATTTGCAATAGATTTTGCTAATTCTTTTCTATGTGACCTAAGGTTATTTTTAAGAACTGTATATTTAAATTATTAACAACCATGTTGAACAAAAAAATAGAGATTTTTTTAATGCAAAATTCTTTAATATAATTTATAATCTATACTGTATTCTGTTTGTTAATAATAATGTTATATTTATTATTTAATGTTAATATTATTTTTACTTTTTACATGATTAATCTAATTGTAATATTATGGCTATTATAATAGTTAATTGTTTTTTATGTTATACTTTCCCTATATTTTAATAGTTTATCATTGTGGAAGTAATATGGGATGGAGTTCAATATTTTGGTTTACAACTATGAAAGAAGGTACAAACTGGAGTCCAAAATTTGCAGTTTTTGGAGATATGGGTAATATAAATGCTCAGTCTTTGCCAAGACTTCAAGAAGATACACAAAAAGGAATGTATGATGCAATATTACATGTTGGTAAGTTAAATATTTTGAAATATTTTTGAATGTTTCAACACACAATAGTTTTGTACATAAACACAAATTGTTTATGTACAAAATAGTATTTAAAAATAATCAAAATTCTCTTTATTTTTTTTTATAAATAAATATATTATAATTTGAATAATAGAATTTACCTATTTTAAAATTTTTAAATTTTACTTATATAACTTTTTCAATATTAGAATAATATAAGTTAAGGTTAGGCTGCCATAAGTATTATTTTGTTTTTGTTGTCCCAGCTGTCCTATTGCTTTAATAAAATTTTCACTTTTGTCCTGCTTTTTGATTTTCAAAAAACATTTCTCTTGTTTGTATATTAAACACAGTGGTGGGATTCAAATAATTTAACAATCTGTTTTCTGCATTAATGACCATTATAAGTACAAAAGAATATTTGTAAGTTATAAGAAAATTAATAATTTTTTTATAAATCTAAAGTCTTATTATTAATGTGATATGCACTTTTTAATAAATATTCATNGTGTTAGCAAAATACAATGTATATTTTAGTTACTTCCATGTTACTCCGTGGGCTCCAGAAGTGTTTGATGAATGTTTTAAATAATAATGATATTTCTTAACTTCTTGTTTTAGGGGCACCTCAAACCGTGACTTTGTATATACAGTAGATCGTCGTTTATCCGAATCAATTGGGGACGGGTTGTTTGGATAACTTATTTTTCGGATAATCGATTATGTACGAAAAAATATATTAACCTATCCCAGGGGTCGCCAAACTTTTCTAACCGTCGACCCTCAACCACTTTCCAAAACCTCACATTGACCCCTACCGTAAAGTTTTATTACAAGTGTAAGTGTATGAGCAAAAAAAACGTTGTGATCTCTGTATAAGCAAGAAAAAAAGGTTGTGACCCCTTAGCCGCGTCGACCCCCCAATGATGTTGCATCGACCCCTGGGGGTCGATATCGACCACTTTGGTGATCCCTGGTCTAAACAATAAACTTTGTATTTAAAAAAATAAACAATCCGATTAATTCATCGTTTGTAAGGATATTTGAAAATTATTGTAATGAAGATTTTAACCTCGATTATTAAATTTATTATGTTATTGTTTTATGTAAAAATGGCACCACTGTCTCTTAATTGCAGGTTTTTAATTCATATTTTTATGTTTGGATAAAGTTTTCAACACAACGTCTTTCTGTTAGCATGCTTTTTAACAAAACGTATTTTGTCTTTATACCAAAAAAGTAATTATATAACTTATAATTTATGCTCCGTATGTTAAAAGAACAAAAACGTATGTAATTGAACAGATGTCAATGAGCAAAGCGAAGAAGATTGGACTTTATTCATATTCTTGAATATGAAAGTACAGTGGAACCTTGGTATACGACCTTAAACCATTTCCGATGTTTGGACTTATACCGAATTGGACGTAGGGGAGACCGGGGCAAGATCGGCATGTTAACCTTTACTTAAATTTTGTGTAATAAATACTGCTGTAAACTGAAAAAAAAGCTTTGCNATTCCTGATTCCAGCTACCATATTTGCTCCGGAATCTCTCAGTACTAAGATTATCTTATGACTTTTGTCAACTTATACCGTTCAAGAACTATGTTTATCTGTTCACTGATTCGTGTAGCTGTATGGGAACCTTCAAAGGGAACAAACAATTCGCAAAACAGCTCTTGCTGAAAATCATCCTTCAACTAGTGAGAATGTTACATTTAAAATAGAAAAATTATTTGTAGTTGCTGACCAAATATCAGCGGCTAAAGAAATACTGTATATTTTGAATCATCAATAGCTTTCTGAATTTTTGACTGAATTTTTAGAAATATATCACGGATGTTATTTTCAGATATACTGTACATATTTTCTGCTGGAAATATTGTAATTAAGAACGAGTTTTTTAGTAATCTTTGAAATCCTAAATCTGATACAACAAAGTATGGCTGTATATTTACACTTATCATTTATCCAATCAAATAATGAACTTCTTTGGATCGTTGATATTCCACAATTTTTTCTTCTCTATTAATTGAGTTAAAGTAGCTTGTCTTTGGATATGAGTTTCAGTTGTTACTGATGAACATCCAGCTTCTTTCGTTNATGATTTTTTTAATTTTTAATGACATTTTCTATAATGTTAGGCAAACATTAACAGTATGGTACACTTCTTAGCAGCTTAGAAAGTACAAAGCATGAATGTTAATTATTTTCAACCAAAATTTCTATTTGTGAATTTATTTCAACTTGGGTTTTATCACAGTAGACCTTCTTCAGGATCGACATGCACATTTGAATATGAGAAGATTATAGAACGTTTTGGAATTTCCGTTTGGCAAATTTAAATTCTATTAGTTCGATCCTGAAGAAGGTCTGTTAATCTGACCGAAAACGTTTGAGAAGTTTTTAAAATAGACTGCATTTTAAAGGTATTTAGAGTTTATTAATAAATATTCAATTGCAAATATTACATGTCAAAAAATATCCTATGATAGCATATTACATTTATGAAATTGTTACTTCATTATAGACAATGAAGATTAATTTAACAGAAGATTTAGATTTAAAATTAATTCATTCAGTCTAATATAATGAAATAACAGTCCAATGTAGCAAACTTCAAAATATTGCTCAATTCTATGTTAATTAGTTTGCCTTAAAAAATTGTTTGTCATATCCTAGTCAATAAATGATTTAAATCATTTAAAATTTTATGATTTTTATTTCTATAATATAGTGTCAGTGAAATTCAATTTAATATGAACTGAAAGTAAATTTAAAGAAAATTTGCCATTACTTAATGATTAAGTTTTTCTATATTTTAAGTATTTTTTCAGGATGATTTTTATAATTAGCTTTACAAAATAATATAACAACAATTTTTTTTAATTATCAATATGTAATTAAGCCAATAATTTAATTAAGTATTATCTTACTTAATTTTCAATAGTTATTATTTATAATTATTAATTTAATATGTATGTGTTGTTATTGTATTACTGTTGACATTTTTTTCTTTTTCTTTAGAAACTTAAAATATAAGATGTTAAAAATGTATAATTAATTTTTTTCTTTTTAAGGTGATTTTGCCTATGATATGGATTCAGTAAGTATACATCAGTTAAATTTCTTTACATAAAATATGAAATATTTATTTATTGAATCTACAATGTGATGTTTTATAATTTAAACTTCATTTTCAATCATGTATTCTGAACCAATTATGGTGTGTAGATGACAAAAATGAACATTTTCAAACTCCTTCCGAGTCCTTCGAGGAATTGTTGAAAAACCTGATGAAGGACACAGAAGAAGTTTGAAAACATTCGTTTTTGTTTGTTTTTGTCATCTATACACCATAATTGGTTCAGAATACATAATTAACTATTCCTGGTGTGGTGAGTGATTGTTCATTTTCATTAATATCCAAAATAAAACATTATACTAGTTTTATTTTATAGAAAAGCATCTGCTTAAGAAATAAGATATTCCATTATCATAATTAATAGTAACACTTTTACTATTAGTAAACTTTGCATTAGGAAATATTTGATTTAAATTGATAGTGATACCAAGGATTATGGAATGTCGATGATGATAGTCAATCAAATGATGTTATATCACAGAGAACAACTGCCAGTTATTTAAATTAAAAATTTTTCAGGTATAATTTTAGATCTAGTATTGATACAGTAATAATTAGTCTAGAAGAATAATTAAAAGTTTGTTGAATCTAAGTTTGTGTACTTGCATTCAAAAAATTTCTTAGAATTACAAGTCTGATATTAAAGTTTTAGAGTGCAAAGAGTTAAATATCACAAATGCAATATTCTTTAGATGGAAAGATATAATTTGTATATTTGAACTAATACATATGCATGTAAACTTTTTTATTTAAGAGAGATTTTTACCTTTTTTCCAATTGAAGTGTATTAAAACATTTTTAGAATATTCAAAACTATTTGTACATGAAAATAAGATTTTTAATAAATATAATCAAATTTAATTAAATTTACTTTATTTAAAAGTGATATACTTATTCAAACATCTACATAGAAATGACTCTAAATGCAATACACAGTATGTAGTGATTCTAAATACAGTATAATGTAAAATATTTAAATAAGCTTCTTAAACTGGAGTAAAGTGTAAATTTAAAGAGTTCTAGCCTGTTCTGAGATTATTATTATTGATAATAATAATAATAAATGACTTTTTTACTTTTTCAGAATAATGCAAGAACTGGAGATGAGTTTATGAGGCAAATAGAACCAATTGCAGCATACGTTCCTTACATGACATGTGTTGGTAATCATGAAAATGCATAGTAAGTAGTTTCTAACAGAATATTTAGTTAATATTTATTTTAAACAAACTCCTCAAAAATCCAGATTTTCAAATCAATAAAAAATAATTTTACAGAAGATATATATAAATTAGTATTGAAAATAAACAAAAAGATTTTAATAAATATAATTTAAATGTAAAGATGTTAATTGTGTCTGCCATTGCAAAGGAGTATATATAACAATGCAATGGTAAAGAGCTTATTTTGATGTTTNTATATATATATATAAAGAAACAAGCATCGATAAACGTCATAGCCAATCAGAATTAGATTTTCATCTATGACACATCATCATCCTATCATACAAGTCTAATATCACACTCCAGAAAACCGAAAGTTCCGACATTATTTCTCTGTCTCGCTTTCAAGATTTAATTTAAGATTTAAAGTACTTTTTGAGCATTAAATTAAAAGTTCTTCGTATCCGCATATATTTTGTGAGTACTGTACTGTAGCTATATATTTATTAAATATTTTTCTAATTAATTTCTTATTATTTATTAATTTTTCTAATTAATTAACATTTTTCTAATTACAGTAATTTGTTTGAGATCCATTCTGTTATAGTTAGGTTCTATTTTGCTTATTAAAATTTTACTTTCTTAACATTTACATTCCATAATTTTTAACCGAAATATCTGTCTCGCTCATAGCCAATAAAAGAAATTAATTTTTAATTATTCTTTGTTTTGTAAACATAAGAACTGTCTATAAATTACGTAACGCAGATATAGATGCGTGGATAAGTGTACAGATAATCGTAACGAAGCGTTACAGGGAAGAAGGGTGTTTACAAAAACATTACGTAATACTATCTGCAATCATATTTTACTAAAAACACTTTTTATATTTTTAATTATTTTAAAACGGCAAAAGCTTAATTTTGAGAGTATGGGTGAATTTTATTTTTTAAAAAAATTGTAAATGCTAATAACGAGTAAAATCATCATTAAGTCTAACTCTGTTGGCAATACACACGACCCCCCTATTATCTCCCCGCCCTCTCGATCTTATACACACTAACACTTCCGTACATACAGAATAAAATATCCGAATTTTTTTGTATTTCGCGATGTTTCAAAGTGCCCTGAGTCCAAAAATGTAAAAATCTTGGGGGATGAGTTTTTGACTGATCTCCATACTTTCCCTCTGTTATAAAAGACGGGAAAGTAAAAATATAGGCCTACAAATTCAGACAAAATGTCTTCCTTTAACTGTTCTTTCAAATATTTTAAACAGCACAGTTTTTTCAGTTTTTCATAAATATGGTACCATTATTTTTACAATATTGTAAAACTATCGCCAGGGAGAACATCTCACGTCTGCCGAACAATATTTTAGATAGATATTAGATAGATAGGCGAACAATGAGTGTTCAAAGATTTAAATATGTTAAAGATTCAATGTTCGGCAAATGTAGCATGATGCATAAAAAGCTTGATCTTTTTATGATGTATGAAACAGGTATTTTCAATGAAGTTTAATAATTCTTTAGTCAATTTGTTTTAATAAATCTGTTATTCTGAATTATTAACGTTATGTTTATGCATTAACTTTCTTTAAAGAAAATTGGGGTTTATCTGTGATTGTAAAGTAATATTTTTATAATTAAATTTGGTGAGATGCAAAGGAGCGTTAGGAGAAAAATAAAAAAGAGAGTAGAATACGACCGACCCTAGGCAGCTACCCCTTAAGATACAGGCTACTTTGATTTATTTTAGTTTAAATTTTTTCACAGTGTGCTGCAGTTGCCAACCTCTGTCCTACATTGTCTCGACAGTAAATACATTATGGATTTCATGTGCCCTATTTTATTTGTTTATTCACTCTTTATTATTATTCTCTTTCAAAATAATACAACATATCCATGTTACTTTTACTACTTAAAATTAACAAATTCCATATTTTGGTTTTCTTCAAAAGGTAAGAACTTATAAATTGTTTGGAAACAAGAAATTTTATTTAGAAAAAATCCAAAATTTTAGAAACCAAAAAGTATTTCAGAGTGGCTATACAGTATACATTTTTCTAAGCTTCTTGACCAATTTGAAAGAAAAATATTTTAAAAGTTATTTCGATATCATGTATTTTTTAAATTGTATTAAAATTTAATTTTTACTTTAAAAATAAAAATGCTTTATGTAAAATGAATTACCCCGTATAAATGAATGTATTAGGATGTAGTATGACAGATTATCGTTTAAAGAGCATGATACTGTTATACATGAAACATGAATTATTAAATAACATCGATTTTTAGAAATGATAGAAAAATTTGCTAAAGTTTTTTTCAAAAGTTCAAAAAATTACTGCTGTTAAAAATGCTCAAAACTTTCCCTTCAACTCTTGCTACTTGTATTTTCGAGGTAGAAGCAAGCGTCATTGTAAGTTATTCATTGTATTTTGTTTGACAAAATCCATTTTTGATGTGTGCTTGATTTGTGTGTTGTGTATAAACATTATAACTAATATCATCTTTAACTCAGATATTATATATAAGATCAGGTAATACAATATTTTTTAAATTAAAAAGTAACTTTAATAATTACTATGTTCATTTTTTATTAAAATTTATTATTTTAGAAAAAGCATTTTAACACAAAACGTTGATGTATTACTTAAAAGTTATCATATTATAAAAAAGTATTTATAATAACGTTGCTGCAAATACATCGCATACAGAACAGAAAATTAAACGTAGTAAAGGAAAAAAATAATAGACAATATTCGGACGAATATTTAAATTTCGGTTTTTCATGGACCGATAATAATAATGTCACATTCCAGTGTCTTATATGTAGAGAAAACTGTCCGTCAGGAGAGTTTTGTCAGTTTTAATACGAGACTCCACATACAAGACATCCTCTTCTTATTAAAACTAAAACTCCGCGAATAAGACAACGGTTCCTCTCACTTTACTATGAAGCACCCGATCTCGCTTCAGAAACTAACGATAATTTCAAAAGATTGTTAAATCTGCAAGTTAAACAAGCAGAAGATTTTGAGAAAACTGTTAAAATCATGGCCTTAGCTCGATAAGCTGTGAGAATTTTTTCTCCCGATCATCATCTGAGGATGAACTATCGCATTATCATTACTGTTAGGTTTAAGATGAGTAATACCGTAAGTCTGACAAATTTATACATATTTTCTAAAATAATTCGCGTTAATTAAAGAGACAAATTGATTCTGAAATCATCGATATTTACAAACTGAGAAAGTAATCAGAAACATGCTAAACTGCTTATAAATAAGACTGACAAATTGAGAAATTATTTGCATTCATCTTATCGAGTACTAAATAAAGGAAATTTTATATTTAGTACTAAAACTTTATTTTTAAAATTTTAGTACTATAACTTTATTTTTTTAAAAGTTTAGCTTGTTAGTATTATGTTTGAATCCGTAACCATAAATGCATTATATATGCCTGAATGAAAGAAAACATGAAAACTGAAGGAATCAATAGTAACAGTGTCAGTAGCGTAGCAACGGCAGAAAATCAATGTAAAAAATTGAAACATACGACAATATTCGATCCTAGAACTGTAAATTCGCCCGGAGAGTATGAGGTCAGTAATAAATCGATTTTATAAAGTAGAGAGTGAGAAGCTTTCCTCCTATGCTACTGTTTTATCTAGGCAATATATTATTTTTGAGTTGCTTTAAAAAGTTTTTTAATATATTGTTTCTTATTTTAAATTTGTTTTTCCATTTGTTTCAGTTATTCTAGATCATCCTTCTTTTCAGCTGTAATTTTACTGCGAGAGTTTTGATGGATTGATTAGAGAACAAAGGCAGTTTAATTTTCTTCTGTTCCCCTCTAATTTTTAAGTTTAAAAGAAGTTAGAATAAGAATTATTATATACTCTTCTCTTTTGAAATATATATTTATTTGTACTTTTGTTTGTTTATTTTGTATTACTTTTTAATAAATTGATTGACTGATTACAGAATCTCGAAAATATACTCGAAAAATCTCGAAAAAGGAAATTTCTAACGTCGATAATCTGCTGTTCGGTAACAAAGTGTTGAAGTGCATTATTGTGTAACAACAGACATTTTCTCGGCGAAATCACCGCTTAGACAAAAATATCGTCGAAAATGGACAGAGGAAAATATTTAGAACCAAATTTCCAGAAATTTTGGAAGGAAATCATCGAAAAGGAACAGTCTATTCGCTTAAAATGGCATGCGAAATATGATCCATTTCTGAAGAGAGTTGGAATGGGCATCGATCTGGATCGCACTTCGTCCGACGACGAAGAAGAATCTGAGGATGAGCTTCCGCTGCGCGAGCCTCGTATTAAGGCCGAACCTTTGCCTCGCATCGAAACACCATCACCACCTTCGACACCATCGACCGTAACCGAACCTTGGGACATTCCAGAGCCTTCCTACACTTCTATGAAGCCAGTGTGCCTGCATAATAGAGCACTTCTTTATGACGGTAAGTTAATTGTGATACTTTGTTGTTATATATGTTCATGGGTGTTTTCTTTTTCAGGTATCAGCAAAGAAGGTCTTCGCGGTAAAGGCCGAGTCCAATATTTGAGATCCCGTAAAAAACTGGGCCCCGAAGACAAGTACTTCCATCCAGTAGCCTCTTCTTGGGAACATGGCTGGTGCTATGGTCGAAATGTGGAGCCCCAACACCCAGAACACGCCCGCGTCAATATTGTCAAGCAGACATTTTTCCGTCGCAACGGTAACGAACTCGAGGTTAAAGGATTCAATCCCATCGGTTCTTATTTGTAATAAATTCGGTTTTAAATAAAATTTTTCTTACATATTTTTAAATACACTTCTTTTTGTGAGTGATTATTTCATTTGTCGCATACTATAAATCTTGAGTTATACAATAAGGATCTTACAGATTTATCGATTATCAGAGTTAATTACATTGAGTTACACGTAATTATGTAATACATCCGAACTTAAACCTTAATCTTATGTAATTAATTCTTCGTTATTTCGTATAAAATTTACAGCGTGAAATGAATTCCTCGTAGTTTAAAAATTACATTACTCCATAAATGTCGTAACACAGCATAATTTTACTTTAAAAAAAAAGCCGAAAAAATTAATAAATGTCTTTGGGACTCCCAGTAATGTTATTTAAATGTTTAAATATTATTCAGTAAACTGATTTTGCGACTTAATCAGTTTTCCAAGACTCCTAGGCTTTCAATTCAACCTTTATTAAATATATTTCAAACTATTTATACGCATTTCGAGCCAACTTTATTAATTTATTAACAATAATTTTTTAGCCAAATTTGTTAATTTAATTTTAATTAGTGAGTTACTAATTTGAGCCACGCTCAGGAACGATTCTTTTCTTCCAGAATACAGTAGAGCCTCGTTTATCCGAATCAATTGGGGACTGGGGTTGTTCGGATAACTTATTTTTCGGATAACCAATTAAGTACGAAAAAATATATTAATTTATCCCGTGTTGAAATTTTTCTCCGTTGCGTGCCGCTTCGCGTTGAATTTTCGTCGATGTTAAGCCTAACGAAGACTATTGTATCGTTAAAAATTNCTTGAGACTATTTAAATACATCAAAGATATAGTTCTAGTTTGTATATATTCTGGGACAAGTTTTGGTTAAATGTTTTTGGTAAAAAGTATAATCAGAATTGGCGTGAATCACTTAGCACAGTGTTTTTCAACCTGTGGGTCGCGACCCCCAGGGGGGTCGTGAAGTCTTACATGGGGGGTCGCGGGTAAAAGAAAAAGACAAGTGTTTGTAGGTCCTACACTACATTAAAAAAAACTACAATTTCAGCGAGAAGGTTATACCTGTTTATTATGCAGTACAATTGGTGTTTTGATCGACATTCAGGTCTCAACGATGGGTGTAGCCAGAGATGGGACCGGGTGGGTACGGGCCACCGCAGAAAATGATAGCAGTAAAAAGTGTTGAGCTGACTTGCAAAAAGAAGTAATAAGTAGAAAAGTAGAAGTTGGAAATTCTCATCCTAAAAAAAAAAGGTCAACAGCATCCCGAGCGCAATGTTATAATGAAAAGGAAGTTTCATACATTATGTGTCTTAANTTTATTTAATTTTCGATATCTAAAGAATCAAGTTAATACAATCAATCAACAAATTAGTTAATAGAATCAATCATCAATCAAGTAAAGAACTGTAATACAAATAAACAGTTTAAAATATTATTACAGTTAGGGAAATGGGGATTCTATAGATTACCACCTATAGAATTTAGGAACTTTGAGTATATATCTGAACTGAGGGGACCGAGACGAGTTCAACGATACCCTACTTTCGGACCAGAGACGAAAAATAAGAAAGTTCACAATCATACTTTTTCCGGCCATGATAAAATTGTGCGTTAATGTTACCTTTGTTGACTAAAATGGCGGCTCGTCTCTGATTCCAGCAAACCGAAGAAAGGAAACAGTGGGGACGCACGTTTTAACCTAACCTATTCTAATAAATTACCATAATTATTACCAACCAAATTATTAGAATAGGTTAGGTTAGGTTAGGTTAGAACGTGCGTCTCCACTGTTTTCTTTCTTCTTTTTGCTGGAATCAGAGATGAGCCGCCATTTTAGTCACCATAGGCAACATTAACCAATTGTGCTTACTTATTCTATAAGGTTTAGATCGGCGTCGAGTGACAACGTTATGAATAAATAAACGAATATAACGCAACTATTTAATGAATAATTTAATATTTGATGCTTACCAACTTTAACTTGTGGCGATAAGAACAAACAACAGAAAACAATATGGCGAACTGCGGCAACAACAGCGCCGCCACTAATTTAAACAAAATGAGACCTTACATTCGGCCCCGCTCAATGAGAAATTCAGGACAAGGTACAAATTTAGAATTGAAGCGTAACACGTAAGGTATAAAAGTTATTGTTCAAGTCTTTTGGGAGGGTGACGGTTGCGACGTCTGTCATGTCTACTTGATTCTTGGTCATTTTGGTCAAGTACCTTTGAGCGATCATCTACCTGATCCTGAACTTCCACTTCCGGTTCTTCTTCCTCGGAGCTTACGTCTTCTTCGAGGACTGGCGCATCTCGCTTGTAATATGGACGAAGATGTTGCACATGGACGACCTTCTGAAACTTTCTTTGTGCTGTGAGCGATGTGATCTCGTAGCATACGGCCCCGACTGGACGAACAATCTTGAATGGTCCTTTGAACATTGGCGAGAGTTTATGATCGTGTTGTTTCGGCCAGTCGTATAAGAC
>NW_019384892.1:103752-133934 GCF_000671375.1 Centruroides sculpturatus
AAATGTATTTTTCTCAGTAAACATCGAAAATTTTTATAAATCTTATGTGAGCCCTGAGAAATTTCCGCTTTTGACGAAAAATGCAAAGCAAATGATGTCTCTGTTCGGAAGTACGTATGTTTGCGAACAATTATTTTCAACCATGAAATTAATCAAAAATGACCACCGATCAAGACTGAGTGATGCACGATTAGAAAGCTGCGTACGTGTAGCTACCTCATCAATTCCGGCTGATACTTATCAGCTTGTATCGAAAAAACAGTGCCAAATTTCTCATTAAAAATTTCAAGTAAATTCGTTTTTATGTTCTTTTCTTGTTTGTTTTTATTTTGCATTAAAATTTGTATATGAAATCTTTACTTTTTTTAAATTTTATATTTTTTTATTCTAATGTTTATTATAAATAAAGTTTTGTAAATTATTAATAAGTGTTACTTTATGTGCGGCCCGCCAAAAAATTTTTAAATTTAAATTGGCCCGTTGATTAAAAAGGTTGCTCACCCCTGCTTGAGACTATTTAAATACATCAAAGATATAGTTCTAGTTTGTATATATTCTGGGACAAGTTTTGGTTAAATGTTTTTGGTAAAAAGTATAATCAGAATTGGCGTGAATCACTTAGCACAGTGTTTTTCAACCTGTGGGTCGCGACCCCCAGGGGGGTCGTGAAGTCTTACATGGGGGGTCGCGGGTAAAAGAAAAAGACAAGTGTTTGTAGGTCCTACACTACATTAAAAAAAACTACAATTTCAGCGAGAAGGTTATACCTGTTTATTATGCAGTACAATTGGTGTTTTGATCGACATTCAGGTCTCAACGATGGGTGTAGCCAGAGATGGGACCGGGTGGGTACGGGCCACCGCAGAAAATGATAGCAGTAAAAAGTGTTGAGCTGACTTGCAAAAAGAAGTAATAAGTAGAAAAGTAGAAGTTGGAAATTCTCATCCTAAAAAAAAAAGGTCAACAGCATCCCGAGCGCAATGTTATAATGAAAAGGAAGTTTCATACATTATGTGTCTTAAGTTATTGTCGATTCTTCTCAAATTCTCGTTTTAATCAACAATAAATTTTCTCAACAGAAAGATAATTAAATACATAGTTTTTAAAATTACTGATATTGTTTTAATATTGCCCTAGGGGGGTCGCCAGAATTTTTTAACTTGTAAAGGGGTCGCGTATTCAAAAAGGTTGAAAAACACTGACTTAGCAAATGAAGGTGTTTGCGGAATATTGCAGTTTTGCGGGATGAAATTCTGATTCCACTGCTTTTTAATTTGTATGTTAATAGCTTGATAGTGCGACTTGCTAAATATGACTTACCTGAAATTTATCTTTCTGATTAAGTTGAGATACATATATTAATGTACGATGACGACACTGTAATTCTTGCTGATACTCCACAAATGTTGCAACAGAAAATTAAAATTTGCGATTACAAATTAACTCTAAATTTTTGAAAACCAAAGTAATGGTATTCAGGAAAAAAGGTAGACTGGCATCCAGAGAGAGATGGTTTTTTAATAATCAACCTAATTTCCACAACACCTTATCTCTCTGAGAATTATTCACGAGGTTTTCAATCTGTTCTACAAACCATCTTCGAGTTTTTAAAAATTCATGGAACATTGATATCTGTTCTTNGAGAGATTTTTACCTTTTTTCCAATTGAAGTGTATTAAAACATTTTTAGAATATTCAAAACTATTTGTACATGAAAATAAGATTTTTAATAAATATAATTTAAATGTAAAGATGTTAATTGTGTCTGCCATTGCAAAGGAGTATATATAACAATGCAATGGTAAAGAGCTTATTTTGATGTTTTAAGCTTAATTTTTTTGGCATATCTTGTGCATGAACCATTGCAGAATAGAAAGAGAATAGGTACAGAAACAGGAAGAAAGGTACAGAATAGGGAAGAGAGATTAATTTTTTGAGATGAGTGAGCAGTTGTTATGAAAGATAGATAACATTTGCTACAATAACAATTTTCACCTTGTTTGTTGAAAAAATAATTGATCTTTCTTAGATTTTGTTTTAAGTAAGTTTGTACCATTTAAATCATATATAGTTCTAAGTGTCATTCACTGTGTATTATTATGCCACTGTTAGCTGGATTGTGCTGCTTTTGCATATTATAAGCAGTCATTATTAAATATCAAAAGTTAACAGTTTCTGCCAAACGTTTATATTGTATTATTTATTTATTACTTTATCATCAATAATTAAATTTGTCTATTTATTATGCTTCATGATTTTTTTAATTTTTAATGACATTTTCTATAATGTTAGGCAAACATTAACAGTATGGTACACTTCTTAGCAGCTTAGAAAGTACAAAGCATGAATGTTAATTATTTTCAACCAAAATTTCTATTTGTGAATTTATTTCAACTTGGGTTTTATCACAGTTGGTAGCAAGTCTTTCTCTGTATATATCTAATACAGGCCTATATTATTGAATTTATTTAGTTTTTGCTTTCTTTAATAGGTGTACAGACTTAAATACGTCTAGACTTATTTTATTTTAAGTAAACTTTACTTTCATAGTTGTATTATGCATTATGTAACTTTTAATAGATGGAAATGGCTGGATACCTTAGTAGTTAAATTATCAGATTACTGCTGGGATCTGGTATATAAGGTTTCAATATGACAAGAGCTAACGTTAGGGATGAAGAAACGAATATAATGCAACTAATAAATAAGTAATTTAATATTTGAAGCTTACCAGCTAGAACAAGTGGCAATACGAACAATCAAACATGGCCATCTGTGGCGACAACGGTGCCGCCACTAAACAAAACAAAATAAGACCTTACATTCGGCCCTGCTCAATGAAATATTTAAGGACAAGGTACAAATTTAAAATTGAAGCATAACACGTAAGGTATAAAAGTTATTGTTCAAGTTTTTTGGGAGGGTGACGGTTGCGACGTCTGTCGTGTCTACTTGATCCTTGGTCATCTTGGTCAAGTACATTTGAGCGATCATCTACCTGATCCTGAACTTCCACTTCCAGTTCTTCTTCCTCAGAGCTTACGTCTTCTTCAAGGACTGGTGCATCTTGCTTGTAATATGGACAAAAATGTTGCACATGAATGACCTTCTGAAACTTTCTTTGTGCTGTGAGAGATGTGATCTCGTAGCATATGGTCCCGACTGGATGAACAATCTCGAATGGTCCTTTGAACGTTGGCAAGAGTTTATGATCGTATTGTTTTGTCCAGTCGTGTAAGACGAGATCTCCAGGCTTAAACGAATGGGGTTGGCAATGGATATCAAATCTCCTTTTGTTATCCAAATGTGTTTCATACACAATGTTGGTGGCTTCGGCCCTGGCTAAGGTTAAAAAGTCTAACTGATCTTCACGAGGAGTATCGTCAGTAAAACTTGCAATGTGAAGTTCATGGGGAAGACGGGGATCATATCCATGTAGCAAATAAAATGGAGACTTCTTTGTGGAGTTTTGTCTTGTGGTATTTATGGCAGTAAGGCGTTTGGCAATAGTATATCCCATTTCTCAGGATATTTGTCGACTAGTTTCTTCAGAGTTGATACAATGATACCATTAGCACATTCAACAATACTATTTGCTTGGGGTGAAAAGGATGGCATCACAGATTGTGTGATTCCATATTTTTGCAGGAACTGCTGAGTGTGGGGTGCAGTAAAAGCAGTTCCTCTATCTGATAAATACATGCTGGGTGGACCATATTGGAGTATAATATTGTGATATAAGACATCAGTAACTGTGTAAGCAGCAAGAAAAGCAGATGGGGTTGCAATCAAGTAATGTGTGGTGTGGTCAAAGTGAATAAGCATGTTGGTGTTTCCCATGTTAGTTTGCGGTAGGCAAATTATGTGATCAGCAGATATGATCTCCCATGGTGTTGTAGCTATAGGCAGTTGTTGCAATAATCCATATGCGTTAGTAGTACGGCATTTTAAAATTTGACATTTGTGGCAAGTTTGAACATATTGTTTGCATTCCTTTCTCATATTTGGCCACCAGTAGCATTGTTGTAAATTGTGAAGAGTTTTTTTTGCATCCATATGTCCAACATCATCATGGCAGGCTATTAAAGTTTCTTGTTGCAAACTCCTTGGTATAACAATGGCAGGTTTTGATCCATTATTCTTCAAATGTACAAGAGTGTTGTTATGTATGTTGTAATTGCAGATGATAGCCTTTGTTCTTCTACTGGGCTTTCCTTCATTTAGCAGGCAATAGATATACTGATAAAAATCGTCTTTCCTCTGTTTTTTACAAATTTGGGATTCGTAACTTGCTGTAACGGTTAAGCAAACAGCTGGCGTTAGATATCACGAAAGATGATCGGCGATTGCGTTTTATTTTCCAGAACAATGCATAGTTGTAAATTCAAATTGCCCCAAATCTATCAGATAGCAAGCGAATTTACGATTGACTGCAGATTTCGAAATAACATATGCAGTTGTATAGTTGTCAGTGATGAGTTGAAATTTGTGACCAACAAAGTAAAAACAAAATTTTTCCATTTGTGCCCAGTGTACAGCCATACACTCTAACTCATTGCTATGATAACGTATTTCTGCATCTTTTAGTATGCGTGATGCGTATTCGATAACACGGCGTTTGCCATCTTGGTGTTGAGATAAACATGCACCAAGTCCAGAATACGATGTGTCCGTTTCGACAAAAGTAGGCAATCCTTGTTTGAAATAAGCTAGAACAGGAGTGGTGGTAGTAGCAATTTTTAAAGTCTCGAATGCACGTTGTTGGTCATCTGATAAAGAAATGGGGCTACTATTGGTTCCTTTTTGAAGTGCCTTTAGTATAGTTGTCAATGGTTTTGCAATAACAGCATAATTGCAGATATGTTTTCTAAACTGATTGGCAAAGCCAAGGAAGCTTCTAACTTCATGAATCGATTTCAGAGTTATGTAACGTTCAACTGATGCTGTGTGTCCTGGATCAGGGCGTTCACCACATTGGGAAAGAATTCTACCAAAAAGAGAGATTTCTGACCCTGCAAATTGAGATTTTTCTGGTGTCAACTTAAAGCAAGTATTGTGAGTTGCTTCGAGGATTTTATAAAGCACTTTTAGGTGGTAGCTGAAATCATTGTGTGATGTTGAAATGTCGTCAATATATGTATTTACCTTATACTGCGCTAAATGGTCATAAGCTAATTTAATAGCTCTTGTCATTGTTGATGGTCCATTGGTAACTCCAAATGGCATGCGAAGAAATTCAAAATGTCCATTGGGAGTAACAAAACCAGTTTTGTAAATATCACTTTTTTTTATGCGAATTGTGTTAAATGTAGACTTAACACATCTTTGAATTGTAGAGTTTGCTTACTGTGCGTTTAATAACATCTTCCATTCAGTCGATTGGGTGAGGGTCGATCCTGGTGATACTGTTAATCGTGTGTGAAAAATCTACAACAATTCTTCTTGGGGTACTTTCATGAAAAGGCTGCTCCACAATGAAGGCAGGTGCTGCGTAAAGCAATTGGGAAGGGCAACAAATTCCTTGTTTTATCCATTTTTGAATTTGAGCTTTCATAAACTGGCGATCGGGCTCTTTGAGGCGGTACGCTTGGCACCTAAGAGGTTTGTTGTGTTGTAGATCTACTGCGAATTCCACATATGGACACAATCCAATGTTGTCATCTTCAGAATAGAAGATGTCGGCAAATGTTCCAATAACGGCACCGAGTTGAATTTGCTGTTCCTTTGATAATCCTGTGGATTTTGGAATTAATTGCGTTTGGGGACTAGAACAATTTGGCACTTCTGTTGGTAAAGTAACATCATCTAATGGTGGTAATGAGATATCATTTGAAGAAATACAGCTAATGTCTAGACATTAGCTGTATCTAGACATGTGAATACATTTGTACAGATGAAGTGCAGATGGTGTAGAGATACATAATGAGCTGTTAGGATCGTAAGTGCATTTGGCTTAAACTTGTTGTTGCCAGTCGAATCCTAGGGTTAACGAAAATGGAAGTTGTTTGCAAATTCCAATTTTTGGCATCAGATGATCAATGTTTCCAATCTTGATATTTAAGGATATCCAACTTATGGACTTTATTTCGTGATCAACAACTTGGAATTCACCATCGGTCCACGGATGAATGACACAATCAGGTGGAACACACGATTGTTGAATAACTGTGATATCTGCGCATGGATCACAGAGTGCTCGAATTTCAGTTTGATTGTTAATGGTAGCAGGTATTAAGGCACGTTTTTTTATGTCGGTCTTAATACAGTTTATAGAATTTGAGTCATTCGTTCTTTTAGGCTCTGGTCTTGTTGTTGAATTTTGATTAGTATTGCAACGTAAATCTGTAGAATTTGGGCCTGTAGTGTCATGTGGTGAGGAATTATTGGAATTAGTTTTTTTGATATGCTGAAAAGAATCGTTCATTTGATGGTTCTGAATTTCTTGAAAACAACTTGGTGGATTTTTTGGGCAAGCAATTGGTGAACCTTTTTCAGGAGGCGGTAAATTGCACGAACGATGCATGACCTCTGGTTCCACATCTCCAACAGGTGATATCGCAAAGATCATCAGTTTCAGGGTTATACTTACGAAGCTGTTCATTATATGCATTAGAAGATATTGGTGTAATTTTTGGTGATGGGCATGATCCATAAGGTTGGCGTGATTTATATTCATGCTGCATGTTTCAAATTGCATCAAGTGCCATTGCTCTGTCAATTAACTCTTCGACAGTATTAGAGTTCTGTGTAGCTAAGGCAATTTGACATTTTTCTTCAGTAATGTCACCAATGATCATTGAAATTTGATCTGGCTGTGGGATAGTAAAAGGAGCTTTTTCCAAGAGAGTGTCTTTGGTATATATGTAATCAACTAAGCTTTTGTTCCTTTTCATTTTTCGATCAGCTTGATAAGCTAAAAATTCTTGCATGGTAATACGTCTTTCAAATCTTGATGTAAGGGCAACTTTCCATTCTATCCAATTATTGTAACGGTTACCTTGAGTTAATTGCCAATTTCTAGCAGATCCAGCAAGACGTGAGATAGTATTAGTCAATTTGAGTTCATCAGTCCAGTTTGCCAATGTTGAAATTCTTTCAACCTCTTTTAGCCACTCAAGTGCATTATCAATCATATCACTACGAAATATAGGAATGGAATTTGCTGTGTCGTTAGTTGATGTGATTTGAATAGTACTTACAAATTTATTTCTCTCTCAATCAACTATTTTTGAGATTCCATGGTCAGAACTACGGCAATATTAGGATCCAGTTGCAAAGTGGATGCAGGAATTTGTGGCGTATTGTTGCGATTATTTAGGGTTTCAACTTGTTTTTGTAATAGTTGGATTTGCTTTAATTCTGTGCTGTCAGGAATTATTTTAGCATCATCATCTTTGTCATTTGATCGCATCCTAAGAGTAGCGAGTTCATCTAAATTTCCCCACTGTTTTCTTTTTACATTATCATCCACAATGTGAGAAATTAAACAGTCTTTGCTTCCAGCAAGAGAAAGATTCCACAAACATAAATCAGCTTTCAACTGGGCAACAGTAAAGTGATTTATTTCTTCTGGTGTTAAAGAGTTAAACTCATCGTTTATGGTTGTCATAATTCTGAAGTGAACTTTTACGTTCAACTTTCACTGGAAATGAGAATTTATAACAAATGCTCCTGTTGATAGGCGACCAATCTTGGCAAGAAACTTCTGAAGAGTGTCAGGCTTACGTAACAGCAAGCAAATTTTAACATTAAAGGTAATTCTATTTATAATTTATGATATTAGTAATAATCTACTTCTTCGAATTTACAACTTCTATGAATTGATATCTTTTGTTTAATACATTTGAACAAACTAAACTCTTGATTTTTGTTTGTTGTTAATGGTGACAGGTGAAACGAAGTTCTAAAATCTTAATATTAACAATTTTGTTAATAAAATGTTCTTTTCATCGTCGACTGCGTCATATAAGGTTTCGATATGATGAGAGCTAACGTTAGGGATGAAAAAACGAACATAATGCAACTAATAAATAAGTAATTTAACATTTGTAGCTTACCAGCTAGAACAAGTGGCGATACGAACAATCAAACATGGCAATCTGTGGCGACAATGGCGCCACCACTAAACAAAACAAAATGAGACCTTACAGGTATTTGAGTGTTAATCTTTGTTTTATCTGTGCATGTTCTGTAAGTTTGGCCTGTTGAAATCCTAAATATTTGTAAAACTTTCCATCTTCCATGGATTCAATATTTCCACTTCTAAGTACAGTGTCTCCTTTCTTCAGAACTTTTTCAGTGGAGTATTTTTTGTAGTTGCTTTTGTCTAGACCAAACTCCATTTATATATCATTTATGTGTGTGTGTGTAGTTTGTAAGAGATGATGAAGTTGATTGTGTGTGGATGTGTGAAGTTTGATATCATCCAAGTACATGAGATGTGATAACATGAACAGTGTTGTTTTGTTGTATATGATATTGCAACCATATTGTTTTTTGTTTTAATGTTTTAGATAAAGGGTTAAATGCAAGGCAGAACCAAAAAGAACTCAAGGAATCTCCTTGAAAATTTCCTCACTTAATGTATATTTGATTTGTTTTTATGTAAGTGTTATGGAGGTTAAGATGTAATGTTATTCTCCAGTGAAGCATGGTAAAACAAAGGAAACTAATGATCTGGGAATGGATTTTATAGATGTGAAGTGTGTACAACAGCCAAGTGGGTGGAACATTGTCGAATGCTTTTCTGCAGTCTATATTTGCCATGTGTATGTTTCTGTATTGTTTGTATGCTTGCCATAGAATGACTGAATCTGAGTAACTGTTTTTTACATCCCCTGTGATTNTGTGTCTATCTTCAATATAAGACTAACAGAAAAATTTTCAAAATTTTCAATTGGTTTAAGTAGGACATAGACCTCTATTATGCGACCATCTCTGATTTGTGTCTATCTCCAATATGTGACCAAAAGTCTGATATGTGTACAAGTTTAGGCTTTTGGTTACTTCAAATGTAATTTCTTTGTCATGTGGAGCTGCCTTCTTTGTTCTTTTATTGTTCTTTTTTTTTTTATTTATTTATTTATTTCAAATGTTCATGCTCAGCTGATATTGGTTCCAAGTGCTATGACAAACTAAAGTCAAGACATAGCTACCCAAACAATGCCACATCAATCGTCTGTGTTATTGGTATTTGTGTCAACATCTAGAAATTTCCTAATAATGTGACACGTGTTTTAACATTGCAGCTTTCTGTAGTGCCATATATTTGTCATTATTATTATTATTATTACCGTGTTTTCCCGAAAATAAGACATCCGCAGAAAATAAGACCTAGCACAGATTTTGCTGAATTGCAAAATATAAGACCTCCCCCTCAAAGTAAGACCTAGCGAAGTTTTTTTAGTCGTAACGGTCATCGACAGATGGTTGAAAGTGGCCGTTGGCTTTTTGAAAGTACAGCCACTGATTGGTCAGCAGACAATTACGCCACACGGCATGATTTGCATAAGACTATGGCTTGGGAATCACAGANATATAAGGTTTCGATATGATGAGAGCTAACGTTAGGGATGAAAAAACGAACATAATGCAACTAATAAATAAGTAATTTAACATTTGTAGCTTACCAGCTAGAACAAGTGGCGATACGAACAATCAAACATGGCAATCTGTGGCGACAATGGCGCCACCACTAAACAAAACAAAATGAGACCTTACAGGTATTTGAGTGTTAATCTTTGTTTTATCTGTGCATGTTCTGTAAGTTTGGCCTGTTGAAATCCTAAATATTTGTAAAACTTTCCATCTTCCATGGATTCAATATTTCCACTTCTAAGTACAGTGTCTCCTTTCTTCAGAACTTTTTCAGTGGAGTATTTTTTGTAGTTGCTTTTGTCTAGACCAAACTCCATTTATATATCATTTATGTGTGTGTGTGTAGTTTGTAAGAGATGATGAAGTTGATTGTGTGTGGATGTGTGAAGTTTGATATCATCCAAGTACATGAGATGTGATAACATGAACAGTGTTGTTTTGTTGTATATGATATTGCAACCATATTGTTTTTTGTTTTAATGTTTTAGATAAAGGGTTAAATGCAAGGCAGAACCAAAAAGAACTCAAGGAATCTCCTTGAAAATTTCCTCACTTAATGTATATTTGATTTGTTTTTATGTAAGTGTTATGGAGGTTAAGATGTAATGTTATTCTCCAGTGAAGCATGGTAAAACAAAGGAAACTAATGATCTGGGAATGGATTTTATAGATGTGAAGTGTGTACAACAGCCAAGTGGGTGGAACATTGTCGAATGCTTTTCTGCAGTCTATATTTGCCATGTGTATGTTTCTGTATTGTTTGTATGCTTGCCATAGAATGACTGAATCTGAGTAACTGTTTTTTACATCCCCTGTGATTTCTATGGCAACCTTTTTTGTTTTTCTGTAAGAATGTTCTTGTTTTTTTCAACATATTTGTATATTTTGTTTGCAATACAGATTATTATTATTTTCTTTTTCTTTTACTAGCATTAAATGAATGATTTAATTTTTATTATATATTATAGAATAAAATTTAATTTTACTAAAATATCATGTTTGGAAAATTGTATCTTTAAAAATAAAAATGCTTTTGATAACGATTCTTCTATTACTGATTTCTTTGATTCCAAGTTTTTCTTTTGGTTTACTGTAGATATTGATGGTCTTATTAATAAAACTCTTATAACAAGAACTTATACTGGAATGAATAATTTAAAATAAAAACTGCGAATTCCAGACAGGCAGTGAAACACCTTGAGAAGATAGAGATACACAAGGCTCACATAAATAAGGGATGCATTAATCATAGGGATGCAGAAGGGTTATCCTATGCCTGGAAATCCTTTTACAATAACACAGATTAACATCTTGTAGTCAACTTATATTCCTCCCCCCCTTCTTTTCTGGCGGCTTTATTATTTTTATGTTACTTGCAAGTTATTTATAGACTTTCAGACGACGCAAGTCCGATAAATTGCGCATGCGCACTTTGGTTTCTATTTAATTCGTATTTCATGCGTTCTTTTTTAGTGTTCTTTTTCAACTGAAGATGGCCGTTTAAAACGGTTGAAAACGTTTTTATTAAACATTTTTATTGCTGGATATTTGAAGGTTTATTTTTATTTTAAAACTCTTATTAAAAATTTTTTGTTCATATCAGAAAATTTATGAAGAAATAAAGTTGCTTGAATGTAAACTTGAGACATAGTAAAAAATGGGAAATTCCATCTTGTTAAATGCATAAGTTGAAAAATAGTAGTGACAAAATNGACATTTGCATATTGCTACGGTTCAGTAAGCACTAATTGGTCATCGAGTCCGATGTTGACGCTATAAAAAGGCCACAGTTCGACACACCGGATATACGTCACTCTCGTCTAAGTTCGACTTGAGAATTTTTTTGTTCAATAATAAATGTGAATTCTTCTTCCTGGAAAAAATAAGATATTCCCTGAAAATAAGACCTAGCGCATTTTTCAGAGCAAAAATTAATATAAGACACTGTCTTATTTTCGGGGAAACATGGTATGTTGGGTTATGTGCGTTATACTCGGTTAATACCGGTGGCTGTGTACTATGCCGGACCAAAGTCAAGGCATAGCAACCAAAAATTAAATAAGTGTGTCAGTGTGTGTGTTTGTATTCAGGAATTTCCTCACAATATGACATGTATTCAATATAGTGGCCTTCTGTATTGTGATGTATGTGTTTCTATTCAATTGTAATGTGCCAAGGGTTTTGTTTAGTGTGTGTGGTATGACACCTCTAGAGGAGAGAACGACTTGCACAGTAAGCACTCTATCCATCCTCTACAGAATCCTTATTTCCTAAGCAAGTTCAATGTACTTACTGATTTTTTCAGTGCATTTGTTTTGTACATTGTGAGTGTTTGAAATGGATATGTCCGTAATGTATGTGATTTTATTGTGTTTGTCAATGAGTGTGATGTCTGGTCTGTTGTGGTAAATTGTTTTATCTGTGATTATGGCTCTGTCGTAGTACAGTTTGAGGCTTGTTGTTTTCCAATACTGTCTATGGAATGTATTTGTAGTATGGTTCGTGGATGTCTAATAATTGTGTTTCTTTGCAAGCTCTTGGTGTATTATATTTGCTACTTGATTATGTCAGTGTAAATAATCTGTTGTTGAGTGTTGTATCTTAGAGTACAGCAATACCCCGAACTTAAGCGATAGGTGGGACCGAGCGATAACAGCGTAAGTCAAATTCGCGTAAGTCGGGGTATAATTTCGCAATTTGTGTGAAATCCAAGTCGTATGTATGTAAGCTAATAAATGTTCTCGCTAATCTTATCTTGTCTTTTGATTCGTTTACGGTTACAAGAAATCATCACATAGTCTCTCTCAAGTCTCCGTAAATATAATAAACACAGAAATAAATAATACAAAATAAATTGTAGCTATGTGTCGATTCCCGCGACATGTCCAAACATGTAAGCTGAACAATAGTGTGGGGGAGAGTGAGTAATAAAGAGTTGCATGGCGCTCAAACAAAAGACAAATCGACGAGATTTGAAAATCGCGTAACTCCGGGTTCGCGTAAGTCGAGGTATTACTGTATGTGTTTTCTGTGGTTTTTAGTATTTATGACCTGATCCTGTATGGCAATCATGAATCCTTCCGTCTCCCCAAAGAGGCATCCTCGATTTAACCAGCTGTTTGACGCAGTTTTGTCAACTTATTATTATTATTATTAACCAATAAAATGTAATTTCTACACAGCACGAACTAAGATATTTGATCTTATTCAAAAGTCGTCATTAGACTATATTACTTCAAATATCAAAGACACTCATAGAACGTCTACCTAGGGTGCATATACTTTTGGGATCAAACTGATCCAAGATCACTTCGATCGTACAAATCGTGTATACAAACGAACTACTGTGATCCGATCGATCTCTATTTGCGTATACAAACGCCATCTAGGATCAACTGGATCTCGANAAGGTTTATTTTTATTTTAAAACTCTTATTAAAAATTTTTTGTTCATATCAGAAAATTTATGAAGAAATAAAGTTGCTTGAATGTAA
Source organism: Centruroides sculpturatus (assembly GCF_000671375.1). NCBI lineage: Eukaryota > Metazoa > Arthropoda > Arachnida > Scorpiones > Buthidae > Centruroides > Centruroides sculpturatus. The sequence continues at coordinate 116,844 of NW_019384892.1, forward strand.
ACTTGAGACATAGTAAAAAATGGGAAATTCCATCTTGTTAAATGCATAAGTTGAAAAATAGTAGTGACAAAATTTAGCATGTTTTGGTCTATGCTAACTATTGCAAGTTTATCAATGAAAATACTTAATTTTAAAATAAAATACTGTATTAAACTGAAACTCTTTTATATAAATATGGTAAGATGAATCTTTTTCAATTCTTTTTGACTAAACTAAAATTTTGTTGTTAGAGTATTATTTAAATTAACAATTGGGTAAATAAAATATTCAATGTTGAGAAATGACTTATTAAAATTTTGATATTCTTTTTTTATGACCTTTTGTGCAAAGTATCATTTTATTACATAAATTATTACATTATTTCATCAAAAGGCATACACTTGACAAATACAACAAAAATTCTTTAGTTATTTGAAATAAAAAATTCTTTATCCTGATCAGTAATGTAAATGTTATTACAATGATCATTAGTTTCACTGTATATTGAAAATTAATAAATTCATTTATTTTCAGCAATTTTTCTAATTATGTAAATAGATTTAGTATGTTGGAGAAAACAGGAAAAATGAATAATCATTTTTATAGGTAGGATCAAAACTTATAATTCAATATAAAAATTATGAACTTTATGAAATACATATTTAATTAATTTTTACAAAATTATTTTTATTACAGTTTTGATATTGGTTCTGCTCATATTATAGCTTTGTCAACTGAATTTTATTTCTACTTAGAATATGGCTGGAAACAAGTAATTAATCAATACAAATGGCTAGAGAATGATTTAAAGGTAAATTGATGAAAATAAGAATATGCTTTATTTATACAGTTATTATAATAGGTATCTGTGTTACAAGCTTGATCATTATATAGGCACTAATTGGTTATAAATCAATTTAATTATAAATTTATTTTTAGGAAGCAACTAAACCAGAAAATAGAGCCAAGCGACCATGGATAATAACAATGGGTCATCGTCCAATGTATTGCAGTAGTGATGATGGTGATGATTGTACACATAAAGAAAGCATTGTAAGTTAAATATATAATTTTTAAATTTATTTGTTCAATCTCTTTTTTTAACTTAACTAATTAAAAAATTATTTAAAGTATTTATTTATTCTTCTAAAGATGGAATCAATACAAGATCTGATTCAACACCTTTAAGTTGTTGCATCAGGTTGTGCTGGTTCTGTCTTTTTTAGAAAACAAAACTAAATTGTTTATTTAAACTTATAAAATATTTTCTACAAATGTTTATTCTTGTAAAAAAGCATTTAATTTTAATTTTTTATGCATTTTTAAGGAAGTACTAAAATTTGACTTATCTAATGGTTTGCAGCTGCATTTCCCTTCAAGAAATTAATTTAATCAAATACCAGATATATCAGCAGTCTTTCTATGATTTATTTATATTTATTTTTTATGATTTATGATACTTTTATTCTCTTATTTGACATTTGTTATAGATAAGTTTTTCTATTATGATACAATCCATGATAAATTGCTGTTTTTGAATTAAGAAATTAAATATGCAGTATAACTTTTTAATTATCAGATATTTAATTTACTCAATAGCCTAAAGTCCAGCAAAAGTTTTTTGCTCACATAAATGTTTTTGTCCACATTCTATTGGACATCATCAGGCTGAAAAATGGAGCCGCAGTGTTTGAAAATTTGAATGCAATGAGTTGTTGTTTGTTGATTGGGGGAGAAGTTTCTGATCTGGGTAGTCTCTGATTGGAGGAGACAGTTTCTGTATGAACCCATGGTTTATGGATGGTGAAGGAAAAATTTCCATGGTTTAGGAATGTGTGGTCATCATTAAAGTTGATTGCTTTGTATATTTCAAGCAGCTCAAATTAGCGTTGTCCCATCAGATGTTCAGTGGTTCGCTTGTCTGCTGGTCTTATCAAAATGGACCTCCACACTCAGGTCAGAAGTATAAATTGACAATGCAGTAGAACATTGATTCCAGGAAATGTCCATTTGATGTTATTTTATGCAGGAAGTGATCTGTCTTCCTTCAAATAAACAATGATCTACAATTAACCAGTAATTGGTGTGAAATTCTTTAAAAATCAGCGAACATTTTCGACTCCCCTCCTGGGATCTTCTTCAGGCTTATTTTTATACCTTCCGTTATAACTGGATTCTTTAATTCGAATGTTTTTAAAAATTTGAAACGTGCCATTTTCAGAAAAAAATTCCGAAAGTGGAAGGAATCCACATGCTATTTCAAATATAATTTTCTACCAATGGGGATCCGTTGTGTGCAATACCTCATATAAATTTATCTTATAAAATATATTATGATTTATCATCAATTAANGGGCGAATCAAGACCAAAATTTTTGAGCATGCTGAAAGTTATAAGAATAATTGGCCTATCTGATCAGGTGCAAGAATTAGGTCACTCTCTTCCGAGGCTAATTAGAGAATTTTTAGACGGGTCAAAAATATGTTCGATTTCGCGCATAAACGCAAAGCACCGCATCTAAAATAGAATAGTTGAAGCCGAGTTCTTCAGGGTAATCTTTAACCCTCTCTCTCTTTCTGTTCCCCACGGGAGGATTTCCAAAAATCACTTCTTAGTATGCATTCTTATGCAATAACGCAGTCAAAAACGCAAAAGAAATGATTAAAATCATTATTGAATTTTAACTGAATAAATATACAAGTTATTATTTTTAGTATAATTTAGTATTTAAAAAAATTTTTTATTTAAGTAACCTAAAAAAATAAAAAAAATCAGAAAATTTTTCATTATAATGGAGAATTAACTTACTTGATGATAACCTTACTTGAATAAATGATTTAATTTTAAATTTTAAAACCTATAAAACTTGTTTGGAACATTATATTTCGAATTTTCGAATTTGGAATGAATTCAAATATTCGTTCTAATTCGTTTACTTTATATTTATTGTTCTTGAGTTAACTGAAAAGTGGAAATGATTAAAATATTTATTAATTACCAAAATGTATATGTGCCACTATTTATTTTCTTTCTTTATTATTTACACTTTATACTGACTAAAACTCTCTTTCTCCGGGGAGAGGGGTGGAATTTCCAAAAATTTCTTCTTAGTTTGCATCCTCATGGCGTATCTTGTGTACCAAATTTCAACTTTCAACTTCTAACCGTTTGGGCTCTGCGCTTATTATTATTGTTATTATTGTTATTATTATAACCCATCTCGTTTACATTATAAGATGAAAAAGTGTTAAAAATTTATGATAATTATTCAAATTTTGTGGGTTCTTGACATTGGGGGTTAGGGCTTAAGCCCTTTTAATCTCTATGTAGATCCGTCCCTGTATACATATATGCTGACTGGGTACCGCAAGCTTTCGATACAATCTGACCGTGTTCAATGCTTCGAATGACGTCATGCGTGCGCACTTGTTTGCTGGGGCAAACCTCCACAGGAGTAACCGCAAGCATGGCACTGACTTAAAACGACAAGCCGCTAGCTGTCAATGTAAAAGCAAACACAAATGATAAAAGAGTTTACACATTAGAATAAATTATTATTGGCATATTTGTTCTCATATAAAAAATATATTGACAGTCAAAACTTTCTCTTAAGAATGCGGTGCATGCTAAGCAAGTCCAGAGAATTCGTCCCTGTCTAACTATTTTGTATTTATCTATAACAATATCTAAAATCACACATCTCAGGCACAAAAAATGTTACTTGTCTGAAAATAATTAACTAAAGCCCATATCTTAAGTAATTAGTTACAGCCAAAATTTTTGAAAATAAAATCGCCTATTTTTTCCTGCTTGTAATAACTGAAAATATTGAATACCGTAATTGTTTTAAAAGTTTAAAAAAAAAAGCACTATTAATCATATTCATCATAAATTTGTAAGTCTATTACATTACTAATACATTTAATGAAATTTTCCTTGTCATTATGTATTTTAAGTTTTTTGTAAATTTTTTCATTTGTAATTAATGAATTAGCAATTATTTGTTTAAAAAAATAACTTAATTAATTTTAATATGTAGAAAAGATGACAATGGTTAAAACATATTGTTTTTAATTTTCAAGTTTTAAGAGTAAACTAAAGCACCTTAGTTTTTCTCTTTATTTTTTAAAGTTATAACAATTTACAGCAAACAATAGGAGCATGTTCCGTTATTATTATCTGAATCTAATTTTATTACTATTTATATTAGAAAATAACTTTTTTAATAAAAATAAAACTACTCTTTACAATATAAAACAATAAAAAAATATATTTATCAATAATTAAGCTTTGTGTTTGTGAGCATCAAACAGAATTTAATTTTGTTTTTCATAATTATTTATATTTTGTAATTCATTATCTTAAAACAGTTTATATAATTTGAAATGATTGATTTTATTACACGGAATTTAACAGAAAACATTTATGAAGGAAAGCTTAATCTTTTACTATAAAATTAAAGTGTTATCTTTAAAATAGTCGTACATCCAAAACAACCAATTCTGTTTGTAATTCTTAAAATTGGTATATTATATGAAAAAGTAATGCAGTGATCTTAAAATTTGCATAAAGTTTATATAATACTGTAATATAGAATTTATTTAATTGGTTTGGTTACGGAAACAAGATATCTGGACATCTGTCGAGCGGGGAATGCACGACTTTTACGGGAAATTAACCCCTATTTAGGTGTTATAAATATGAAGAAAACCCGGAAACTCCACATGGCCAGCCTGTTGGCGAGGTGCGAATCCATCACCAACTACCAATGTTTTAACGGTTTTATCCATAAGTCTACTGGTGGACTCTAAATCTCTAATACAGAAATGGGACGAGTATTTGTAATTTGATTCATTCGAATTATTACTTTTTTAATATAATTAAATATTTTAAAAAATTAGTTATAGTATAATATAATACTTCACATTTAAAGTAATAAAAATTTACCTGTGTATAGTAATTTTTATAGCTACCTATAGGCTTATCTTTGTATTCTATACCTTGCCGATACAACCTAAAATCTGTCCACACAACAATATAATGATTTAACATTTTTGTAATCCCAATAGTTGTTATCTGTAACTGCTCTACGTACAGTATAATCTCGATTATCCGAGTGCGGATTATCCGTGCATCCTTACATCCCGATAAAAATTGGCGTCAAGAATACAAATATTGGCATTAAAACTAAACTGTTGTTAACTTTTGCTACTTAAAATTGTATATTGAGTGTCAAAACTACTTCCAGAAAGTGAAGGCATAAATTAAATGGCCTAACAAGTACAGCAATTGAAATTGATTCTTGAACAATGCGGCTTTACATACACAGTATGTGTATTCTTGTGTGTTCTTAGTCTGTCTTGGCATCTGACAGACATAGTCTATTCCACAAACGAAATTAAAATATTTATATGAAATAAATTTTATATTTTTTCCTACTGGATTGAAATTTTTACTTTAAATAAAGTAAGTTAACGTTATCAAATAAATGAAAAAATACCTCTTTGATAGATTAAATCTTCAATTGAAATATTTCCTAATGGATTGCCAGAATCTATTAGATAAAAATTATGAAAAATACTTGTATAAGAATAATTTACTTTAAAAGAATAATCTATGATATTTAAAATTATCATTACCGAGTTTTTGTCTATTTCCAAAATCTCTATTAAAAATCAAATTAATTCAATTTAGTACACAATATGTAATATAAATCTCCAAGAATTTCATGAAAACACTTACTGTAAAGTAAAACACTGTACCAAACAAAAGAACAATAAAATAGCGGTCTTCATAGTGACTAATACCGAATTTAACCGTGGCGGAATGAGTGACTCTGGAAATGGGACGAAATTTATAAATAAAAACCAAACGATCTTATCTACGTCAGATCTACGTCACTAATTAACTGCAATTAATCAGAAACTTTTCAGTCAATGCCAGAACTTTAATTAAACGAAAGATTGTAACTAAAGAACGTTTTTGTAATTATTTAAAATAATAATACACAGTAGACTCTCGCTAATCGGCTCTCAATTATCCGGCATACATTCCTCTGTGATCGCATATACCAGGGGTCGCCCCGTAGCCGCATCGACCCCCAGGGGTCGATGTGGCTAGGGGGTCGATTAGGGAGTCGATGCGGCAATGGGTTACAATTTTTTTTTTTTTCTTATACAGATATCAGAGATCACAACGTTTATTTTATTTTATTTTTTTTTTTTGCTCATACACTTACACTTGTAATAAAACTTTACGGTGGGGTCAATGTGAGGTTTTGGAAAGTGGTTGGGGGTCGACAGTTAAAAAAGTTTGGCGACCCCTGGCATATACGCTTCCGTTTTCTTGAAAATGTTAGTCATGTCGCATATCCTGTTTTCTTGTTTTATTTCTTTGTAGAATAATTCATGCCAGTGGCCTGGAACAAAGGCCGAAGGCTACTATCTTACGAACTAGATTAAATTTTTGAACAAAAGAAATCTTCTAAATCTTCGATCTATTATGTAGAAAACCTGAATAGAAAATCATATGAATTAAAATATATTTGAAGTAGTAAAGAATGCTAATTTTATTTATTTTGTCTCTTTCGAAAAGATGTGATGAGTCTAATTTATACGACCATATTTCTCATATTCAGCCCTTCAGTTTGTATTGTAAGATTGCTTTAGCGATTTGTCAAATCCGGATTCAGAGGTATGAGGCATGGAATAGTAGTTAATATTGTACTACGTATTTGAATGATAAGCACGTTTTCTCGAAAGTCACGGTGATTAATTTGTTCAGCCAAACGATAAAAATATGCACAAGTAATATATAATTTATTTTTTACATTATATGAAATTGAATTAAGGTGTCAGCCAACTGCTCTGGAAGACAAATACGAAGTAGCTAGATTGTATTATCTACTTAATACAATCTACTTGCTTTTTTCATAGATAGTGTTCTTATCTCTCCATTTTAATATATAATACATCTTCGCAGTATCTAGTATTTGTTGTAAGTTAATATATACTGGTACAGTAATACCTTTACTTACGCTACCCCGACTTACGCGAACCCGGAGTTACGCGATTTTCAAATCTCGTCGATTCGTCTTTTATTTGAGCGCCACGCAAACCTTGATTACTCACTCTCCCACACTATTGTTCAGCTTACATGTTCGGACGTGTCGCGCGGAATCGACACATAGCCACAATTTATTTTGTGTTTTTCATTTCTGTGTTTGTTATATCTAGAGACTTGAGAGACTCTATGTGGAGATTTCTTCTAACCGCGAACGAATCAAAAGACGAGATAGGATAAAGAAGAACATTTATTAGCTTACATACATCCGACTTGGGTTTTACACAAATTGCGAAAATATACCCCGACTTACGCGAATTCGACTTACGCGGTTATCGCTCGGTCCCACCTATCGCGTAAGTTCGGGGTATCACTGTATTGATATTAAAAAAATCCACACGGGAAAAATAGAATCGGAGTAACCTGTTTAACTGGTCATTTAATTGTTACCTCTATTATTTTTTGTCGTGTTTATTTTAAAAGCATTCCTAGAACGCGATTATTATGTACAATTTACACATAATACAAAAAAGAATATGTCGAAACTCATTTGTACAAAATAGATATGAGTTACTGAATTAAAAGTGCGAGATAGAGTTGTGTTCTGCTGGTGTAATATGGTTAAATTGATAAAAGTGTATGCATTTTTGTTTCTAGTTAATAATGGGTTTGCTTTAATTAAAATTGACAGTGCAGTCTTTTCTTCATTGACGTAACTTTCCTATCAACCCGATGTCGTCGTTGTCGTTGCTTTCAGATTTTAAGGTTTAATATTGTCACTGTGTTTGGATACACTAATCTTTGTATTTAGTAAAATTTATTTAAACATTTTTATGTAAGTGTTATTAAACTTTTTTTAACTGTAAGCAAGTAATCATTCGTGAAAATGACGAACGAAATACAACGGTATCTGGGTACTCAAACTTTTTTTAACTCGAACAATTCAGTATTCGGACACAAATTCTGGAAAAAAATTCTTTTGAAAAAAATTCTAGACTGAACAAACGCGACCCGCTATAACAAATTTTCGATTACTGTAATGTTAACATATAATACAGTACATTTAATTGTGATTGTTAGTTAATTATTGATTGAAAATAAATTATCGATTGCTTTAGTAAACATATTTTTCTTAGTAACGAAAAAGAATAGTATAGCCTACTTTTGCTAACTTTTGGAACCTAACCCCATGTTTTGCATTAGTCCTTTGTTTCGTATAGCAGGAATTCGCATAACACGACACTTTTTCGGAACGTAACTACCGTGTTATACGAGGAATAGCTGTATAAGTATATACAGGTATATATTAAGGTATACATACTAAAGGTACTGTACATAGGCTTATATATAAATAATACATTAAATTAGATTCACGTTAAGAATATCAAATTTTCATAACTAAAGTGTAATTTTTATATTTTGTATGATTTCGTGCTCAATAAAGTATAACAATTATATACTTTTTATATAAAATACGAAATTTAAACTAATGTAAAATTTTTTAGTGATTTTGTTGTGTGCTATAAATTTTTGTTACATATTCAAAAAGAAAAAAAACATTATAAATATAAATGGAATAGACTTCTATTTTATATGACTTCATTGGTTCCTATAAATCAATCCGACGTTTTTCTTTTTGTTTATTCTCTCCAATTGGTAATACTGTTAACACATTGCAATCACATGACATCTAGTCAATATGATACTAAGAATAAATATAAGTAGTTCTTGTAGAAACTGCCAGGTAATTCAGAGGCCAGATTAGCATGAGTGTATTGTAATGTTTAATATTTTAATCTTTAGATAATGCAATTAATATCGTCTAATAACTAGCTTTTTAAAAATAATGCAATTACTGATATTTTTTTAATAAAATAACTCTTACAAAATATATGAACTTTACATTAATGCAAGAGATGGGCAAATATCACTTTACTTGAATTCAAATATCGAATTTGAATATTAATCACATCTCGAATATGAGAATATTTGAATACCCCTAATACAGTATTAGGACTATAGGGAACTAGTATTGTTTTATTTCATATTTACATATATATACTGAATACATATATATATATATATAAATGAGAATGTTTGTTTGTATGTTTTCTATACATTCCTAGACTGCTCGACCAATTGCTACGAATCTCGGCAGTTACGTTTACATACTTCTAACTTTGATAATGTTATACCCCACCCCAAAATAGCTATTGAAATTTTGTAAATCAATTAATTTACATCTATATTCAATTTGCTGATTTACACGTAACGCCATCTATTGGCAAAAATTTAACAAAATCATAAACTAAATACTGTATAATGCTTACAAAAAACATATAATTTTAAATATATATATATATTACGTTCACTTAATTACTGCAAAAGAAGGCATATAGCACTCGGACTTTTTCATTTCTGAACGATACTTTCTTAATTAATAAGTGCCCTCCAGTAGTCGAATGGATAAAAGCACCGAACACCGATAGTTAGTTTGTCGTGGGTTTTGGCATGGCCACGGATTGGCTACGTGGAGTTTTTCAGATATTCTTAACGTTAGTATGATCTAAATCAGGAGTCCCAAACTTTTTTCACAACGAGCCAGATGTGAGGTTTGCCGATTGGGGAGAAAGTGTCGCGACAGTACTGCACTGTCGCACTGTCAGCACTGTCGTGTGGGAGTGAAAAAACTTACTGAGACAGGTTCTCCATCGTATACGATTTAGTAAATATAAAAATTTTTCTTACAACTACTGTTTTTCTTCGGCGTAAGGCCTATCCGCAGAGTGAATCAGTTCGTAAATAAAGTTCAATCTTTTCGACGATCTTCTCTCCTTCTGGCGAAGATGATGAGAAAAACATAGGCTCCGGGGCGCACAGCACAACTTGAAGGGGTGATTCTCATAGCAGGTTAACTTGGCGAAACTTGCCCGGACGGGATGGCGAAAACTTCTTCCGGAACGACGACCAAGTTTCCGTTCTTGAATCGCAAGAAAAATCCAGGAGCGGAGCACACCGAACTAAGAGTTCGGTGTGCTCCGCTCCTGGAACCAAGAACGTCACATCCTTTTTTTGCGCGGTTTTTATAAGTTTTATAAGTTTTTTCTAGGTCCCAGATCGAACATTCCGATAGGTCGATGCCGATCTACCCCCGCTCTCTATTTGATCCCCCTACCCGTTACGAATTGTAACGAGATCGGAGCCCAGATCACGGGGTGAGTCAACACCGACTGACAATTTGATTCCTATCGAAGATGTTCGATCTAAACACTCAAATTCATCTATTGTTTTAACCTGAGTAGTTCGACTTTCTTAGAAATCTTTACAGATATGGCCTTATAAGGACATAAAATATTCATTTTGCGTTCGACAGTTTCTTTTTACAATATTATAAGAATAATAATTATAATTATTAAAAAAAAAAATTTCCATACGAAATTAAAACATTTTCTGTGCACGAATTTCGACCTACTTCCGGAGCTTCACACAGATAACTGGTGAAAATGACCAGTGCTGGTCATATAACCATTTTGATCAATACAGCACACTAAATACACAAAAAATAAAGACAACCAACATATTTATTTACCAATACACAAATATGATCGCTGCAGCAAGCTCGTAATTGCTTTCTTTAGAAACTTAGTTACAGGTACTGTACTTACGCAAAAAGTGCTTTGATATCTGAAGTCGCAAAAAGTCGTCAAATTTTTTATTTCACTGATTTTTTAAAAATTATATTATTGTCAGATGCAAAAATGAGATTGGACCAATTTTAGCATTTTCACTTACTGGCACTATGCAGAAAAAATTAAAATAAGTCTAAGTTTATCTACAATCTATGATATTTCCATATAAATAATTATATTTTAGCTCATTTGTGGCACACTGCGGATAAACTGATCTTGCGGGCCATAGTTTGGAGACTCTTGATGTAAATAGAAGCCAGCTTTACATAAAAGTTCTTCTGAGATGCAGATCGCTCACATGTCGCGTTATAACCAAATAAAACAAACTAATTCTAACAAGCGATTATTTATTGTGACATCATCATAATCAACGTAATACGAGGTTACCGCCTGCACAAAATATGTTTTAAGCGGTTTTCGAAGGTTCCGAGTTTAAATATTTGGTCCATCTTTCACAAAATTTTATTGATTGGCAGATTATGTTTGATATTTTGCTTTAAAGGGCACAATTTCTTACAGTTAACATTAGGTAAAATATATTAAATTTTTAAGATATCATATTGTATTTTCAATTGGTGTCTACTTGACCAATGAAATTGTGCCATTTCGTACCGTCTGAGTATCGCGATAAACGTAACGGGCTCATCTACTAATAAATTAATAAAGTAAAACTAAAAATAAAAAATAAAACGAAAGTCAATAAGTTAAAAATTAACAATGGAGTCGGCTTTTTTTTAGTCTTTTAAAATATTTTTTTAAATTTAAAAACACTTCCGAAAAGAACTATCCTATTTCTTTCAATGCCGATTTTGAGTTGAGTCAATTAAAATCACAAATTAAAATATTGTGTTGTAGATTTTAATTGACTCAACTCAGAATCGTCTTACTTGTTAGAAATAAAAAGGATAGTTCTATTCGGTAGTGTTTTTTTTAATTTTTTTTTTAAATTTCAATTCTTAAAGACTAAAAAATAAAACAATTTACTAAATTTTAAGAAATGAAACTTCAAACTTTTAATTTTCAGTTTTAAAGTAGCTTTTTTTAGGTAACTTTATTTCAATTACAATAGACTGAGAAATAATTATTATCATTCCCACCTACTGCAGATTTTTATTTAAGAAAACTAGAATTCGAAAACGTTTGGAATCTAATCTGCTTTTTTCTTATCACAAAAATCGAAGCAGAAATACAGAAGATGCACTGCCTATGTGCAGTGGTGGATGCAAGTGGATATATACAACAGAAAAAAGTTAAAATTTATTTGTTCAGATTTCAAAAAGCTGTTTTTAAAATGCATTTATGATAACAAATATGATTTATAGGACCATCCGCAATGTAATAGTCGTCTACTAGTATATGTCACTAAAATGGTAGTATACATAGTATTTATTAATTATTCAAATATTTTTCATTTTTAAATTAGTCCCTTTCCATTTGGGACTTCTGAATCCGCCACTATAACTTTACATATACGGAACGATATTGAATATATTCATTAGTATTTGAATACATTTTTTCTCAACGGAATTACATAAAAACGAATTTTAAGTAATATTAATATTTCTCAAATTAATAATACGATCATAATTAACTAAACAAAATAAAACACAAACACAAAATCTAAACACGTTTAATATTTAACAATCGTCAAGTTTTGAACAATATCAAACGACTTTTACAAAATTGTGCTTCATTCTTCAGGTATTTTTAATCTTGTATTTTTATATTCCAGCTGAAAAAAATATATATATTTTATTCGAAATAAATATCTTAAATGAAGCTTTATTTTAAGTCTTATTCCTTAAATTACATTTCGAGTGAAGAAACCTACATATGATAAATTATCGATGAATAATTTGAATAAAAGTACAGTATTTTAAATTCGTAAACCAAATACAAGTGATATTTTTAAATTAATATCTACAATAGAACATATGTTCCTATTTCAATCCCAGACATTCATTCCACATAGTTTATGTATAAAAGAACTATATACAGTTAAAATCAAATGATTATCATANTATCGTCTGTACAGTATGTAAATTAAGTACCGTAAATCTAATACAGCACTAATTTTATACATTTCTTGTGAAAGAAACATTTCTCATTCAACGGCCATAAAAATTATTTCTATTAATGATGTCTCCAAAGGTCAACGAATTTTTCGCAGTAAAATAATTTATCAGAAAACATGCGCCCGCCGTTCGATGCGCCGCTCTACGACGAAAACAAGCTTAAGCAACGGCGTCGTTGAATGGTGCACACTCGGTAAGTAATCCTACAATTTTTTATTTATAGCATAGTTTATACGGATTATTCCCAAAAAATTATACGTGTTTTGGAAATGTTGAGTCGATTAATCTAGAATCGGTTAATTTTATAGAAGAAAACCTTTCAAACAGCCTTAGTCCGTAAACTTCACACATGTCGGGCTGTGATTGGCTCATGTATTTAAGGATTCCTACAACGTAAAATTCTTATAAAGTGGAACGTATCTAAGCGTTATAGGGGGTCTACTGTACATCATTATCATCATCGAACGGCCGTATAGCTATTGTATTCGCCATTTGTGTCATTTTATTTTATTCTTTCCCAAGTCTAGGCTTTATGTGCGTGACATCTTTCTTCATATTCCATCTTTCCACTTTTCCTCAAGTCGCTTTTTTAGTCTTTTAGTTTACTATCATTCATGTAAGTAATATGGTGTATGGCGTATATAAATGTTTAATTCTTTATAGTGTCAGTGATCAAAGGCTTTTTATATTTACAGTTTTCTATTTTCTCTGTATCTATTTATACTATTTGTCATTTTTATACAATACGTAGATCGTAAAGTTCTGCTTTACTTATCTTTTATGACTAGTAATGTACTGTATACATTTTTAAAACTCCAATAGTCATAATGATTTAAAATATAAATTTTCGTCTACAAGTACTGTACATATCTTCTAATATCAGGACTTATTATACTGGCTTTACAGATAATGCTACAGAGTTTCACAGAAAACAATTTTTTATTTTATTTAATATACCTGGACACACACATAATTTTGCGTTTCGGACACATTTGTCCCTTCTCAGCAGGTATTTTTGTAGTATATTCCATATAAATTAAAAAACCAGATTTTCTTTCGTTTTTAACTCAATTGGGCATTCAATTTTAACCAACAAAAACAATATTGCTGTGAACTTAAACCTGTATTAAACAAATTATTATATTAACATTATATCAGTTTTTTTACATTTATTTACTATTTTTTACAAGTTACATCTGTTCTTGTTCAATTTGACTAACACCTCGTTTCTACTTCTTTCGATTCTTCTTTTTATCCTTCAGATAGCCCCTTCTTCTATGATTCTTCGCCATGATTCGTGTATTTCTCTACCAGTATTACTATTTATTCTATTTATTCTATATAGACAAAATAATAGAATAAATAGTAATACTGGTAGAGAAATACAGCAATCATGGCAAATTGAGGCATTTTAATTAAAGTCATAATAATCATTTAAATTGTTTTAATTTTTAAGTCATCTCTATGTGGTATTACTGGCTTAAATCGTATTTTTAGCAAAATTATTGCAATATTTCACACTAAATAAGACAAATAAGATGACTTTTCAGAAATAATTATGTCAAAAAAGGGATTATAATGCGAAGATGTTTCTAAGCAGAACCTTCTGTTCTTCGATTTTCCGAATTGATCCTTTCATCTTGTTTTATAAGATATCCAAGATATATTTACGTATTTTATAATTAAGTGCACAAATATATAACTTGTGTAATTGTATATGTAAGATTGTTGATACGAATTTTAGATCCACTAATGATTAAAAGAAAAGAATATATAACGTTTAATTAAATAATTGATTGAAAATGAAAGCAAAATACATTCAGTAACTCAGTCCTGACGTTTTCGAAGATATCTTACCACAAAAAGCTTCTGACTCATCTTCGTCTCTCGCGGGTGTATCTTTTGTGCATTCTTATGCTCTAAGTGTTCAACAACGTTCTTTTTCCCATATATCACGAGATACGGCAGTGAATCCCCGCCAAGTAAAAAAGTCACTGACTGACTATATATACAAGGAATCAGAGTTGACAATTTTTGGGAGTCGATTTCTTTGCTTCCCAAATAACTAAGATAATTCCGAATATCTCGTTCGAAAAAAAATTGTATTCTTAGGTAGTGTGCAAAATTTCAAGATTTTCTATGAAGCGGTTGACGAAATATAAACAATTAAAAAGTGCAATATCGACAAAAACCTGTATTTTCTTCTTTTTCATTTTCTTCGTCCGGCACTGTAGACGCTCGTAGAGAAAAAATTACTGGCTCTAAAACGCTTAAATTTTAAATTTAAACCTTTCTCGTTATCAGTGAGGTGCTGGCCAAACTTCCGGGTCGATAAGTTAAAGTTCATGGGTGTTTCTCATAGAGCTAATTCATTTGTATGGCTTAATTTTATGCCTATAAAGATAAAATTTCATAGAAACAAATGAATTTTATTCGAAATATTATTCAGAATAAGTGCCAAGCTTAACTGTAAAAAAGGAAAAACTCCTAAACAAAATTTTGACTGTGGTCTAAATTGTCATAATTTTTTACTTGGCGAAATCTTTTTACACCTCAGATGTTTTTGTTTGGATACAAATAATTTCAGTCATAAAACTTAATTTTTAAATTAATATATGCATCACATTGAAAAATTCGGTACTATTTTTATTACTATTCAAATATTTATTTTCGTCAAGTATTGTATTTTAAAAATATGAAAGTATTTTTTTAATTAAATGATAATGTATTATTTCAGTTTAACTAAAAGGTAAATATACGTTATATTTATATTAAAATAAATACAATATACATTTTAATTATTAATCATAAAATTTTTATGATTATATAATGCATTTTTTATTTGTTATAATCTCTATAAAATATAACAACATAAAAATTTAAAAGAAATATTAACTAATTGGTTTGCATCTCTTCGGAATTATTTCTTCATTGACCACCCATTCATTTCCGTCGTAAATGCACCTGAAATCTTTAACCGTAGTTTCGTCATCAAAAGTATAGCCACTGAAACAGGATACGGTACAGGTTCTATCATAAATAAATAAATAACCCGTTATAACACTGTTATTATAATGAAAATATCATCATTTTTAAAGTACAGTATAATTTAATTTAAGCAGTTTTTATTGACTGTTCAGGAAGATAAAAACTGCTTAAATTTAGAGCTACAGACATTTGAAGGACTCGGACCCGAGTTCCAGACGATTCCTAAAACCTTTTATAAATGATTTGATTTGATATGTTGAACCCATTTCCTTGTTATTCTACTGGCACTTCGTACGCCTACGTGACACTATTAAATATATGCAACGGAAGCTAAGCTTTTCTCGAAGATCTCAAATATGTATTCATAAGTGTGTGCTTACATGTATTTAGTATCCAGTATTATCTATAATTCTTAACTTTGTACAATAATATCACCTGATGTGGGCTATATATTATAAATTTAAAAGACTTCTCATANTTTGATTGTAATAAAATGGGAACAAGATCCTTCAGTAAATTTTCGAAAGTAAGTCGACTTACTCGAAAGTGTTCTTTAAAAACATTTGGCCTATATTTTAATGCAACCTCTGAAACATAGTTAGTTATTTTGCATACCGATTTCTTTTTTTTCTTACTTTTATATTGTGTTAAATAATTAACCAAAATTAATTCTTCTTCCTCGGATTCTGAATCTAATTCCGATAATATTTCTAAAATGATTTCTAAACTTGCCGCCATCTTCGATCCTACTCGTATACTTTCCGCCATGACAGAAGCTATCTGTATCACGTGACAAGGACTGATCCGATTTTACAGATTGATCTATACAAAATGAAAAGTATATGCACCCCTAGAGTCTAGGTAGACGTTCTTTGACTGTCTTGATTGATGAATTTGGTGAACTTCATTTGCTAAATCAAGTTATTAATAACACTCAAAAAATTTTAACAAAATAATTATTATTAATAAAACAGACTACTATTAAACTTATTTTAATATTAAATGTTGTTAAACACCAAAAATATATTCTTCAAATAACTTTCATTCGAATTAGACAAGATATACAGCCGACCCCCCTATAACGTGGGTTCCTATAACGTAGCGAAAAAATTGCGGCAGTATTCGTATAAAGGGACTCATAAAACGTCGTCGCCGACTCATGTCGCGACAAGATTGGACCAATAGTGGATGAAGCCGAACTACTTTCCGCCGTCCAGCGCCACGATACGGAAAGTTTAGGCGGGTAAATTGAGTTTGCTATCGTCTGTACAGTATTATATATAAATTAGGTACTGTA